>NC_132892.1:33387591-33687591 GCF_030463535.1 Salminus brasiliensis
TTGTCTGTATATTCCTTTTTGGGTTTTTGTTTACATTTGTTGATGTGGGGTTTAATAAAGAATTATCTTAAAATTCACACACTCCTACATAATCCTATAGTAGGAAAAAACATGGGGAGAAAAAAAAGTCCTACCGTGGACAATTCCCTCGTGACTACACATCCCCAAGTGACATCACATTTCCACGTGACGTATGAGGAATTTCTCAGTCTCTAGTCTAAAGCCTGGATTCAAAGTTAGCTACTTGAACATACACAGGTGATACAAATAAGTACTCAGGTGAATAGGAACGTGGATGGATGGTAGAAGGATCACTCCTGCGATTACCTGTGGGATTCTGGGACATGGAGTCCAGAACTGCTGAGGTACTTATGACAGTACTAAACACTTACACAATTAGAAAGTACTGTAAGCGAAGGTAACAGGCAAGGTTTACTTATTCAGTAATTAGTATGGACTGAACACTAAATATATAATTAATTAAAATATCCTGAATAATTTGAAAAAATAATATTTACTAAATAATAATTTATCAGTAAGTTACAATGTGCTGATAAAAAAAAAATGTTCACTCAGTCTGTTGAAAGGATTATTCAAAGATTTCTTTGAACACTGCCATAGAAACAAAGTATGAAGAACCTTTTAAATGTTTTAAAGAGTTGATGTAAACTCTTTTATAAAATCGGCTTGCATTTATTTTTAAGGTTTGAGTGAAACTATTTCAGCTTCTTGTTACAATATGAAGTATCTTTGTTGATCTTACCTTTTTATACAGTATAGTCCACATTCTCATAATCAGGATACTGGAGGAGTCGTCCTTAAAAGGACCAGTGCTATCTCTAACACTCTGCAAAAATAACAGTTAGGAAACAGATGCTTTAAAACTGTACCTGGCCTGAACAGTTTGCCTGTAAACATGGTGCTTAAAAGTGCATTTTTCTTAATACTGTCATGGCATGTATGGCCAGACAAGCAGGGATGGAACAAAGCAAGAATGTTTTTTAAACATGAAGATGGTGCTATGAATATCCAAGTGCAGCAACTAAGCATCAAAACAGAGAACACAACAGAACATGACAAACAAGATAGTGAACAGAACAAACCTGGGACTGGGAGGAACAGGGAGCTGAGCAGGAATAATAAGAGGGGGAACTAAAGAGGGGTCTGAACTTAAAGCCACAAGCCTAGCTTGGGCATCAGGAGCTACTACAAACTAGGTGCAGAGCCGCACTCTGTAAACAAACAGGGGTACCTGGGGAGCCAGCTGCATGACTAGAGAATGAGGCAAGCCAAACCTGAGTATATAGCGACTGCCTTGAGTCGGGGTCGCCTAGGAGCATGAGCAGAAAGCAAAAGTAACTCGCTTGCCTCTCAAACCAAGCTGTGGTTTCTCTTGCCAACCTAAACACGCCACCAACGCGTGAGGAATCACAGAGAGTCAGGGAGACGCCTGGAGATTCAAATAGATTCAATTCATGGCCAGGAGTGGATGTTGTGGAGCTCCTTAAATGCTCCCAGTCCCAGGTGCCGCTTATGAACAGTGATTGAACACAACCAGGAAGTCTTTATATGGGCCTGTGGGCAGCGGCTCGGGATCACTCGGGGAGAGGGCGCGATAACAAGGGCCTGACAACTACTAACTCACTAACTTAGGGGAGCTTAAAATCAATAAAATCAATATTAGATGTAGAAATCAGCATATTTTTTCAACATTTAAAACTAGTTCAACATTTAAAATTTAAAAGGCAGACAGGTTTTTCCACAGAGCAGTACAGAATTGTGTGGTCAACATAGATGTAGTTCACAGACAACAACAGAGGCAACATCGTTAATATAGATATGAAAAAAATATTGGTCCAAGAATGAATCCTTGAGGAATACCTTCAGTTATTGGAAGTAGGTCTGATATACTGTTTTGTTGTCACAGTGCCTCACACTGCTGTCTAGCCGAGAGGTAATGGCTGGATCAGTCTATAGCGTTCTGGTATACTTTGTAGACTTAAAAGTAGGGAATGATCAACTGCATCAAAGGCTTAAGATGGATCAATGAATATGGCTGTGCAGTGTTTCTTTCCATCTATGGCAGAAAATGTGCTGTGCTTTTTGATAAAACCAGATTGGTAGTCTGACAGGACTGAATTCACATGAAGAAATGCCTTGAGTTGATTGTTCACCGAGGATTCTACAATTCTGGGCAAGCATGATAGTGTTATTATCAGTCTAAAATTAAAATCTGAAGCATTACCTCCTCATGTGGAGTGGAATTACATGTGCTGTTTTCCAGATACTGGGAATTCTGCTTGATACAATAGAGAGGTCAAATTTATACAATGTGATCTAAGATTATAGAGGACTCAAGCTTCAGAAAAAGGGAAAAAACCTGTCCTCTGTCCTGTGCTTTTGAAATGTTAATAATTGTGCTGAAGGCTTCATGCAATAATGTAGCTTAACAGAAAGTGGCAGCATTGATCTTTACAGCAGTGTTTGATAGTGCTGCTTCTGGGTCCACTGCACTGCATAGCTTTATTTATATTGCATTTACATTGATGGCATTTAGCTGACGCTCTTATCCAGAGTGACTTACATGGTTACTCTTATTACAGATGTGGGCCAATGGAGTGTTAGGAGTCTTGCCCAAGGACTCTTATTGAAGTAGCACAGCATAGTCACCCAGGCTGGGAATCGAACCCCAGTCTCCAACATGGTGTGGTAGCTCAGTGGCAGGTAGTGGTGTTATCTGTTGCGCCACACCAACCTTATCTATCTATCTATCTATCTATCTATCTATCTAATCTATCTTATCTATGTTGTAACACATCTGACCCAGCTTTTTAAAGATGATCAACCATCTTCTTCATGAGCTGAATCAGATATGTTGGAACAGGGAATACTGGAGAATGTGCAGTTCAGTGGTTTACCAGTAAAATAATCTAAAAACTGCCTTGAAATTTACTGTAATATCACACTAGATCCTCTAGATGACAGTGTACCTGTAAGGTTTGTTGCATGTAGATGTGGAAAGGTGAGACTGCTGTCCAAGGTGCTGTTTTATGAGCTGACCTGCAGAGCTTCTGTTTACAGTCAGTCAGTCATGATCAGAACGATTGACCTCCTTCAGTAAAAGTGTTTACAGTAAACCTGTTTGATGAGTGTAGATAATGAACTCCTTCAGTCTAATCACTACACTTTCTCAAACTGTGCACTGAGCAGAACACTGACCCTAATGCTAATTATTTCTAAAAATATAAAAACACAGATAGAGAGCTGAACAATACAGACTTGTGTTCAGCTTTACTATAAATATAAAGAGCCTGCTGGAGGTGAGCAAGCTCCAGTTTAGGAATGTGTTATTTAGGCTTCAGTTTCATTAATCTATTTTTTCTTTTATTTCCTTAATTGGTTTCCTTATTATAGCAATAGTGGCACAGAGGCAGTGCATTGGTCTATAGTTATCCAGATCGAGGGTTCGAATCCAAGTCTCATTTTGGTCTACATTTATATTTATGGTATGTAGCTGAGGCTCCTATCCAGAGCAACTTACAAGGCCACTCTTATTACAGTGGTGGGCCAATGTAGTGTTAGGAGCACACCAGACCGGTAATTGAACACTAGTCTCCCACATGGTGCAGTAGCTTACTAGCAGGTAGTGGTGTTATCTGCTGCACCACATCAACCACTACAAATCTTGCCAGGGTAAATTCACTACAAACAAAGCAACAGACTACAAAAAATAACACAGACTGGGAAAATAAATAAAATACTAAAACTAACAGACTAAACAAACACACAGAGTACTAAAACTAACCAAGAAAGCAAACAGGCCAAGCTAACATAACCACAAACTGGCTCAAACATGTAAACACATTAACATGCACATGAACAGACAAGGGAAGAGAAAACACCTGGGACTAACAAGGGGGCATGGCTAGTGAGGAGGCACAGGTGGGAACACTGACAAATAGGTGGAGCCTAAGACTAAAAACAAACAGAGAGACAGGTCTGACATTACTTCAGTAAGTACAAGCACTTCCCATTTCGTTCACCACAACTAAATAAATAAATAAACCTGAGTTACTAAAAATACACATTTTCAAACTTCAAACTTTGGATTCGAGCCCACTACCCCCAATATTATGGAATTACAAGCATGATTACATATGACTGACTGATATTCTGCTTCAAAATGCAGGCCTAAAGCTTTTGTGGCAGCTACTGGTGGCCCAACACCTTCTTAACACCAGTAGAGCAGCAAGGGGGTCATGTACATCTTGTAAGAAGAAAGTGCATGTTAATAAGCTTGCATATGCTAGCTTACAGTGAAATGTGTTGACCACATTTGAATTTATGCAGGGCGTCGACTGTGTTATCGCCATTTCACATTTGGACACTGGTGATGAGCCTCGTTACAAGATGGTGAGATCATTTAGATCATGATAGTTTTGTACAGTTCAAATGCAGCAGTAGTGCTATTATTAATTTTTACTGTACTAGTACATGTTTTAGATCCAAAGTTTAGTTATTCTTGATGGCAATGCTATGGGATGTCCCGATGCATTGTTGATACAATAATCGTGTTTTTTGGCTTTTTTCTCTAGTTGGTATAGCTTAGTAACAGATGTGTTTTCTGTGCTTTGAATGTAGTTACTAAATTATAATCCTCAGGGTGAGCATTACAGGTCAAAATCAAGCATCTGCTAAGAACCTCTGGTATTTAGTAGTGAACATTTATAAGCTAATGTACATTTTTAATTATGATTTTATAACAGGACTGTTCTGATTAGTGTGACAACCATTTACAATTTTTAAAGTAAGAAAATATATTAGACAGACATTTTTAACTTCATAAAGTTGACGCAGAAAAGATTCTGTTTGAATGAATGCAGGGTGTTGACTGCATTCTCACCATTTCACATGTGTACACTGATGAAAATCATTGCAGGATCATTAGATGATAAGATCATTTAGGTTCATTTAGATTGAATGTAACATTAGACACCTAAAATGCAGTAATATTCAATGTACATGGTGCAAAACTACATGTTTTATATCCAAATAAATTGGGGTCTGGCCATTGTTTTTCTTGGTTGAAAAACTTAGGATGTCCAAATCAGTTCTTGAAATTTAAATATTAATCATTGGTATATATTAATCATTGGTAAATATTAATCACACAGAACTGAGTCTGATGTATTATTTTAATACACATAGGTAAAACATTCAACCCTTGTAAGTACAGTAAACTCAGTTGTCAGTCATTGCAACTTAATTTTTAAAGTTAGCATATTGTAATCTGCTCAGTAATGACATATGATCCACTTTGGTTGAATTTCTACATTACTGTGGCTACCATTTATTATTCATCAGTAAGAGCATTTGGTTTATGAGAAAAGCCACTGAATAGTATTTTAAAGATGTCTTAGAATGGGAAACTGCATTTACTATGGCAGATTTTTCATATTTTGGGTGTGGATATCTAAGAAACAAAGTTTACAGTTAATGTTTTACTTCTACTCTACAGCAGTATTGCAGTCATGGTTTCACTATCATTCATTTAGATGTTGTTGATAAGTCTTATCACAAGTAAGACTGTTGCATTGGTTCTCAAGTATTTTTACACATAGAAATAACATTAAAAAGTAATTTGTTTTGTGTAAAGGTCTTGCAAGTGATGTTTGTCTCTTAATTAAAATGCATGTTTTGAACAGCAGGATCGTAAAAGCATAGTTATTCAAGTTTAATGTCCTGTTCTGTTGATATTGTAGACTGTTGATAAAAAAACCTGACTGAGAATAGCTCCTCCTCCTCCTCTGGTCTTTCTGCTCATGGTTGTGGGAAAGCAGGTGGGAAAGCAGCACTCTGTTCTTCAGACGATCTGATTATGATCATTCTTCTCTGCACAACATCAGCTGAGTGATACTGTACTGAGATCAGCAGTGATCAACCCACCAGTGATAATTTCTGTTTCATACAGCAGCAGAAGAAGAGGAACAACTGCTTAAAGTCCTGCATGCTGAAACAGAAAGTGGTCTCCTTGAAGTACATCACATCTCTAATATTAGACATGCAAATCCATCAGTGAACTGATAAAAGTCTTCTGCTGTGTGCATCCTATCAGAGAAACTATCAGTATAAGAAGCCTGGGTTGTATAAGGAGTGGCAGCTTGCAGTTAATTGTGTTCAGCATATTCAGTTCAACAGTCCAGTGCTGTTTCTGTCTTCATTCATTTGTTGTTGCTGTATGTCGTAATGAAACGGTAAGACTATTTTTATTTCTTTACAACTGCTTTAACAGACCCTGTTTGTGGACAAGTGTCATTCTGAAGTATTCAGTGATAGAACAACATGTGGTACATTATATCGCAAAAATCCTCTAATTGGTCTGTCAAGGAAGAGCTGGTTGTTAGTGTAGTGTTAGTGCACTGATCTTTCTAAAAAATTAATTATATATACCCATAACAAATATTAGTATTACTACTACTACTACTACTACTTGTAATAATAATAATAATAATAATAAGAAGAAGAAAAAGACAGAAAAAAACAGTTGGATACAAGTGGAGGTGGATAATCAGCCTGGAATTTACATCTCAAAAGATTTATTAAAAGATTTTAAGTAAATAAAAGATTTTAAGAGTCACCATGACAGTCCACAGGGTGTAGCATAGTCTAGCCTAGATTAGATCCTCTTGACATGTGTAACAGCCTCTGTATAAGCAACTTTGAATGCTTTATGTTTTTCCAGAAATATTAAAATCAGTAAATTAAGGGTGCATGTTATAGAGCAAAAAAGTGTATCCAGAAAATAATTTATGGAAGCTGAAACTTTTCATGTCTCCTACAAAAGTATTTAAAAAGTCTCTGCTTCTCTGGCACTCAGAATGGCTCCTCCTCTTCCTCTGGTGTTTCTGCTCATGGTTGTGGGTGAGTAAACAGATCCTGCTGTAACACCATCACTACACCAGCTCCCTTTATTTCCCCTCACAAACCTCTTTCATCATTACTGTAGTGATACACTGCTTAACTGATCATTAAGCTGTTCTTGACTAGAACTAGAGCTGTTCAGAGCTGCTGATTCCTGCTTCTCTCCAACCCCCTCCCTCAACCTGCTGCAAGACTCTCAGAGCTCTTCTCTCTTTGTGGTTTCTCTCAGAATCAGCTCAGTGTTGTTCAGTAGCTGCTGGAGTTAGAGAGGAGAGAGGTGAAGCTGTAAGCTACAGTAACTCTGACTGTCTGATGGGCTCCAGCCTCTGTAATCAAATCTTTACTGCATCATATGTTTCAGGAGCTTCTGGAGCAGAGTGGAGTGTGAACTACAACCAGCAGCAAATATGTGCTTTAAAAGGATCCACAGTGTTTATGAGAGGATCTTTTACCCATCCAGAAGGTCTTACAGTGATGGAGACATTTTGGGCCATTAGGCTAGTTCATGGTGAAGAGCCGCCAGATATGAACCAAAACTCAGATTACTCAGGCAGGGTCGAGTATTTCACTGATAAACAGAAACACTTCTTCCTCAAACTGAGTAATGTAAAGAAGGCGGATGAACATGAGTTCTATGTCAGAATCAGAACAAATGTAGAGACACAACGATGGTTGGGTAAACCTGGAGTTCAACTCAGTGTTACAGGTATTTTTCACATATTCCCTTTGAGACACAGCATGGCATTTAATCTTTCTAATGATTGAGAGAACTGTAAATTATTTCAGAAGAATTTTGCCTGTTCATGTTGCTTTACATCCTAAATCTAGAAATTTCACTTTTCTTTTTGAACTTTATTTGAAATGTAATTATTTGTGCTGTTTTAGAGCTCCATGTGGAATCTCCTGGAGAAGTGACAGAGGGACAATCAGCAGTTCTGACGTGTAAAACCACCTGCAGTTTGACTGATCCAACATTCATCTGGTACAAAAATGGACGTCCTTTAACCACAAAGACCATCAAGAACAACCAGCTCCACCTGCAGACAGTCAGCAGTGAGGATGCAGGCAGGTATAGCTGTGCTGTAAGAGGATCTGAACATCTCCCCTCTACTGCTCAAACTCTCAGAGTCAGATGTGAGTAAAGTCCACATTCTTCACTAAACTCTGGGAATGGTTGAACTACACAGTGATATTAGATATTAGCAAGAGACACTAAAGTCATATCTGTCTCTAGATCCTCCAAAGAGTGTCTCAGTGTCCATCAGTCCTTCTGGTGAAATAGTGGTGGGCAGTTCAGTGACTCTGATGTGCAGCAGTGAAGCAAACCCACCTGTGAAGATCTACACCTGGTTTAAAGGATCATCATCAGTAGGAAAAGGAGAAACCTACAGCTTTCCCAACATCAGCTCTGAGGACAGTGGAGGATACACATGCCAGAGTCATAATGAACTTGGAGAGAGAAGCTCCACTGCTGTCTATTTAAATGTTCTGTGTAAGTTGGTGATGATTTATTAACCTCCATTAGGTGATTTCCTAAAATACAAGTTTCTCAATGTGATCATTTTCTTTTTATCTGTCTGATCAGATCCTCCAAAGAGTGTTTCAGTGTCTATTAGTCCCTCTGGTGAAATAGTGGAGAGAGGTTCAGTGACTCTGAAATGTAACAGTGATGCAAACCCACCTGTGCAGGACTACACCTGGTTTAAAGGATCATCATCAGTAGGAAAAGGACAAACCTACAGCTTTCCCAACATCAGCTCTGAGGACAGTGGAGGATACACATGCCAGAGTCATAATGAACTTGGAGAGAGAAGCTCCACTGCTGTCTATTTAAATGTCCTGTGTAAGTTGGTGATGATTTATTAACCTCCATTAGGTGATATCCTAAAATACAAGTTTCTCAATGTGATCATTTTCTTTTTATCTGTCTGATCAGATCCTCCAAAGAATGTCTCAGTGTCCATCAGTCCCTCTGGTGAAATAGTGGAGAGAGGTTCAGTGACTCTGAACTGTAACAGTGATGCAAACCCACCTGTGCAGAACTACACCTGGTTTAAAGGATCATCATCAGTAGGAAAAGGAGAAACCTACAGCTTTCCCAACATCAGCTCTGAGGACAGTGGAGGATACACATGCCAGAGTCATAATGAACTTGGAGAGAGAAGCTCCACTGCTGTCTATTTAAATGTTCTGTGTAAGTTGGTGATGATTTATTAACCTCCATTAGGTGATTTCCTAAAATACAAGTTTCTCAATGTGATCATTTTCTTTTTATCTGTCTGATCAGATCCTCCAAAGAGTGTTTCAGTGTCTATTAGTCCCTCTGGTGAAATAGTGGAGAGAGGTTCAGTGACTCTGAAATGTAACAGTGATGCAAACCCACCTGTGCAGGACTACACCTGGTTTAAAGGATCATCATCAGTAGGAAAAGGACAAACCTACAGCTTTCCCAACATCAGCTCTGAGGACAGTGGAGGATACACATGCCAGAGTCATAATGAACTTGGAGAGAGAAGCTCCACTGCTGTCTATTTAAATGTTCTGTGTAAGTTGGTGATGATTTATTAACCTCCATTAGGTGATATCCTAAAATACAAGTTTCTCAATGTGATCATTTTCTTTTTATCTGTCTGATCAGATCCTCCAAAGAGTGTTTCAGTGTCTATTAGTCCCTCTGGTGAAATAGTGGAGAGAGGTTCAGTGACTCTGAACTGTAACAGTGATGCAAACCCACCTGTGCAGGACTACACCTGGTTTAAAGGATCATCATCAGTAGGAAAAGGACAAACCTACAGCTTTCCCAACATCAGCTCTGAGGAGAGTGGAGGATACACATGCCAGAGCTGTAACAAACATGGAGACAGAAACTCCACTGCTGTCTATTTAAATGTTCTGTGTACGTTGACAATGATTTAGTAGCATCCATTATAATATTTCCTAAAACATATAGTATTTCCTTCAAATATAATTTTCTTTCTTACCTGTCTGATCAGATCCTCCAAAGAATGTGTCAATGTCCATCAATCCCTTTGGTGGAAGACTGGAGGGCAGTTCAGTGAATCTGACCTGCAGCAGTAATGCAAACCCACCTGTGCAGAACTACACCTGGTTTAAAGAAGGTGGAAGCTTACCTGTAGGATCTGGACACAGTTACATTCCTCTACAGAGTGGATCCTACTACTGCCAGGCTCACAATCAACATGGAGCTCAGAGATCAGCTGCAGTATTGGTTATTTTAAAAGGTGAGGACTTGTTCATTCAGTATTTTATCCAGGTCACTCTTCATATTCTAATATTCTTATTTGTATTTCTCTCAGCAGGACTCTGGGTGATCCTGTATGTAGTTGTTGGAGTTGTTGGAGTTTGTGGGGTTGCAGCTTTTCTCACTGTAGTTTTCTGCACAAGGTGAGACTAACAATGAAAAGGGAATTTAGTTGTTTTGTTTATTGAACATAAAAGTCTGTTTTGTTTGAATACATGTTGTTTTCTGAGAGCAGAAGGAAGAAGCAGAATGGGAATGTGAATGAGGAAATTTATGCAGTAAGTTCTTATACAGTTCTAGTTTTCAGTCAGTGCTCGTCTGGGGTTTTATTTCCATGTCTGTGTTTTTCTTCCTGCTTTACTGAGAACATTACAGGCCAAATTGTTTGTACTCTTAATATTTATGGTGCTTTACAAGGTTCTTTGAGGAAATAAATAGAAGAACCACTTGTAGGTCTATAAAGAACCTTTATGAAGAACAATTTAATGGTCTAAAGAACCTTCACTTGATGTAAAAGTTCTCTGGCTCTTGGTTTTGCAGAATGTTGAAGATTGTGTTCATCCTCCTGATGATGACTCCTCCAGTATTCCTGATTATGAGAATGTAGAGGTGAGTTGGTTATATTGCACTGATGCAGTCCTATTTTAGAGTGTGAAGATACTATAAAAACAAACAAACACTGATCTTAGTGGATATAATAAATAAGAATATGACTTGGAGTCTTCACCAACACTGAGAACACCACCATCAATCTCAACCAGAATAGTAGTAGAAAACCACATCAGAGAGAGAGAGTGAGCTTTAAGTGTTACATTCTATCTCTAGATGTTTCCAACCTTCCCAATCTGTTTGCATTTTAACCCACATTCCTGTTCTCGGCTTTGCAGAATGTTGGAGATAGCACTGGTCCTCCTGGTGATGACTCCTCCAGTACTCCTGATTATGAGAAGGTAGAGGTCAGTTCGCTTTATTATAGTCCAGCTTTACAGTGTGGAGAAACTAAGAAACAAATAAGGAATGTTAGTGAATATTTTATGAAAGTATATGAAAAAGATTTAAGTTCATTTAGACTTTGACGAACCAACACTAGCACCATCAATATTAACCAGAATAGCAGTGAACAACCATAACAACCACATCATATGAACATGACTCTATGACTTCCTGCTGAACGTATTTAATCTCCCATTTTAATAATAATACAAATGCCAGAAAGGGTTGTTTGGAGCACTCTGCTTTTGAGCATCTGCTCAAGTTATCCAACTCTCGGTTTTGCAGAACGTTGGAGATAGTACTTATCCTTCTGAAGCCGACTCCTCCAGTATTCCTGATTATGAGAATATGGACAACAATTGAACAATGGTAATGCAAACAAACTTACTTGATGTTGAAACAATCATCTGAGACAGTTCCTTCAAAATGTTACAGTGTAAACTAATGAAACTGACAGGTGGATTTTTGTGATCTACTCTAAAACATCTTCTTATGGTATCTTCCCATAGAGTGAACAACCTTGAGGACATCACTATCAGTATCACCAGAATGGCTACAACAAACCAGAGAGAAGAAGTAGAGATGTTATCTGAGCTCAAATGAGGAACTTTTAGATGCAAGCTTTAGATTTTTCTAACATTTGTCTGATTTAAGCCTGTCTGCACTTTTAAACCCAAATCTTGGATATGAACTTACATGTATGGCTGTAAGTGCTAACAATGGTGGCTTTGGGTGTTGTGCTGTCCATGTCATAGGAAAGCTTTAAGAGTGTATAATAAACAAATTTTCGAGGGCTTCAAACTTAGATATGCTGTAAATGTGCTTAAAAGGCAATTTCAGGATGTTATACATGTGCAGGAATAGCTGACGCAACACAGACATGCAGAAATCAAGTGATTTGATCAGAGAATTTTCTAAAACTTCCCATGATTTTTTTTTTTTACCTGAACCTGGACTTATTACAGACCTATTACATTTAAACGTGTTGGTCCCACAGATGGAACAGTCTAACAGGCTGAGTGGTGACGTCACCTAAAAGGTTCTACCTCTTGCAACAGCGGCACAAATCTTGTAAGCTTTCTTCATGGAAATGAATTATAATTAATAAAACTAGCATTTTAAAGCAAACTCTGAACTGTAGGTTTCCTTTTTATCATGTTCATTGTGATGTTTTTCTTCCTTGTTCTATGTGCACAGAGAACTGTTGGAAAACGTGAGCATGGAAGGACACATCAGCTGGGTTCTCCAAATCACTCAAAATATGCACTGCATTTCTGTATACAAAAAGTATTCAAATATATTTGTATACTGTATACAAAATGACTTATTAGGGTCATTTTATAATGGCCTTCAATGACATAGTGGTCAAGAAATGCAATCTCACTCAGCTGCAGCCTAGTAGCTATTCTCTCAATTGTTCTTCGAGTACATGGCAGAAAGGTTCTGGGTATTTGGCATAACAGCACCACCAGTTGAAACGTTACAAATTTCTTGAGCCACAATTTTAGTTGGTTACATCGAAATACAGTGGGGAAAAAAGTATTTAGTCAGTCACCAATTGTGCAAGTTCTTCCACTTAAAAAGATGAGAGAGGCCTGTAATTGACATCATAGGGAGACCTCAACTATGAGAGACAAATGAAAAAAAAAAAAAATCTGAAAATGACATTGTGTCACGCCCGCGCCGCTGCGCCTGCCCCAGGGGCGGTCCCGGGACGTGGCTCACACAAACTCCCCCTATCATGGTCATGTCATGGACTAATGTACTTATGAAGACTTTTATGTTGACAGTCATGTTTTGTTCTTGCTTCACGGTTCAGTTGCTTTCCTGTGTCTGTCTTCACGCTCTGTTGATGTGTTTCACCTGTGGGCTGGTGTATTTAAGGAGGGCTAGTGCAAGCAGCCAGGGCCGAGAATTGACTTTGACTTTGACTTTATTGCCTGTGTTCTGGTAAACTAGCCCCGTCATTGTATTGGTTCTGTTGTTTGGGTTCGGCAGCGGATCCCTCAGCTCCGGAGGTCCAGTAAGTCTCAGACGTGCTGTCTTTCTGTTTCATGGTTTTCCCCAGGCTCTGCCTGTAGGTTTAGGTTTTCTGTATCGTTCTGGCTCAGCCCTGGCATGCTAGCCTAGCCCTCATCCCTCACCAGCAACAGGTGTGCCCTTTTGTTTGCCCAGTTTGGGTGTCATGTTTTTTTTTTTTTTATTGTTAATCATCTGTTGCTGCTTTTTCCTTCCAAGAAGGTCGCCTTTCTTATATCCCGTCTCTCTGGAGAAGCTCTGGATTGGGCCATTGCCGCCTAGGAGGAGCTTAGCATGGCGCCCTTCTCGGAGTACCTGAAGCACTTCAAGGTGGTGTTTCAGCGTCCTCGAGGGGGGCTCACTCCGGGCGACCTGTTGCTGTGGCTGGAGCAGGACAGCAGGTCGGTAGCCTACTATGCGCTGGAGTTCTGCTCCTTAGCTACGCGTAGTGGGTGGAGTCACGCCGTGCTTGCTGCTCAGTTCCGCAACGGGCTTGCCCCCCGTTTGCAGCAGGAGTTGGCGTGCCGAGGTGAGTCGCTTGAGCTGGATGAGCTCATAACGCTGGCCATCAGGCTCGACCAGCTCCCAGGTCGCCCTACCCCCACCATGTCACAGCCAAAGTTACAGTGAGCTGGGGGTTTAGCTGCCAGCTAAAGGCAGACTAGTCTGATTATTTAGCGTCGGGGTGGGTTCACAGGTCACGGATGCGCCCAGCGCGCCCTCACAGGCCACGGAAGCGGCCCGGCCCGCCAGTCAAGCCACGGAGGCGCCCATCGCGTCCTCTCAAGCCACGGTAGTGCCCAGTAAAGCCAAGATGGTGCACAGCGCGCCCATTCCAGTCACATCGGCGGCCCCGTCTGCCTCTTAAGTCACGTCGGCGGCCCCACAGACTTCCAGACCCCACACAAGTTAAGTGGTAGTGATCTTTGTTTGAGTTCTGGTTTGTCACGGTCATGTTCATGTTTTCACCCCAGTCTTGTTTATGGTCCATGTTTTTCAGCTATGCCTGTGGGGTCCGGGTCCCTGGACATGGTCACCCCAGAGGAAACGCTTTGGTCTTCCACCAACCATTTGAGGTTGTGGGCAGGTGTCTTTTATACTGTTAACGAGTTCAAACAGGTGCCATTAATACAGGTAATGAGTGGAGGACAAAGAAGCCTCTTAAAGAAGTTACAGGTCTGTGACAGACAGAAATCGTGCTTGTTTGTAGGTGACCGAATACTTATTTTCCACCATTATTTGCAAATAAATTCTTTAAAAATGTGATTTTCAGATTTTTTTTTTCTCATTTTGTCTTTAATAGTTGAGGTCTACCTATGATGTCAATTACAAACCTCTCTCATTTTAAGTGGAAGAAATTGCACAATTGGTGACTGACTAAATATTTTCCCCCACTGTATGAGCACCTACTACTAATGCTGATGATAATAATAATGCATAAAAGTAAAAAGAAGCCAGTTCCTAAAAATGTGTGGAATTAGTTTACAGTGTAGAAATCCTGGCTGGCTGGACCATGTGGATCCCTTCATGACCACAATTTACCTATCCTCTGGTCATCAGCTACTTGCCACACCATGCCACAAAGAAATCATTATAACATCACAGCTACTGCTGAGAAGCTTTTAGATAGAGGTTCAGAATCTCACTGTGGTCTTCAGATCTGATCATGTTCATTCTCCACTGCAGAACAGCTGGTTGATACTGTACTGAGATCAGCACTAATCAAACCACCAGTGATCATCACTGCTTCCTCTAGCAGCAGGAGAAAAGGAACAACTGCTTAAAGTCCTGTATGCTGAGGGAGACAATGGTCTCTATGGAGCACATTATAAGCATCTCTAAATTAGAGAGAGGAAATTAAGACATCATAGTGAGAAGAGTTTGAAGTAAAGCTCATTTCTCTCTCTGTAGGTAAAAGGTCACATGTGTCCTGTTAGAGGAACAGTTACTATGTTGAGCTTGGGTCTTTCCTCAATGAGTGGCAGCTTGTAGTTAAATGTGTTAACCACATCCATGTCAGAACTTTAACGCTGTCACTCCCTTGTTGTTGCTGTGCGAAACTGAACGGTAAGAACATTTCTTTGTCCAAAAGAGCTTTAATGAACTATGAGACTGATTGTGGAAATTAAGTGTAGTTTTTATTATTCAGAGATGTGAATGGAAGTTATCTGAAGAATGGGAAAGAAGATATCTTTAAGATCTTAATCTTTTGCTCTGATTAGAATCCTACTAGTGTCCTACAGGCTGTTAAAAACGAAGACTTGAACACCATATTGTAGAAGTACACCTTTATTCCAGCAAGTAGTTTATGGTCTTAGTGAACAATTGGTTGGTATTTTTGAAACCTGCACTCAAATGTTGCCCAATGTCACCAGGGCTTTACTGCAGCCTTCTTGACCCTGCTTGTTTGTGTGTCATTAAATGGAAGACATGGTCAATTGGGTTGAGGTTTAGCAACTGACTGGACATTCAAATTATTCTGTATCTGTAGCTTAAAAAAACATCAGATATGTTAAAGAGAAGGCAAACAAACCCATACAATTGTATACATTTGTTTACAATTTTATTGTTTATAGGTCTCACCCTCAGAGAGTGGAAGAGCCCCCTGTGATCTCACAGTCAGAGAGACATAATAGGTGTGGTTAGGTTTTTATTACTTGTGAATGAAGCCTGATTTGCCATTAGTTTCACTCTGTTCCTCAGTTTTTCATTTTCAGTTTACTGACATTTAGAACTGAGTAGATCAGTGTGTCCCACACAGATGGAGAACTGAGGGTCCTGTTTTGAGACCATGTTTACTGAGCAGTGTGATTTATTCTACATAGTAAATTGTTG
This sequence comes from Salminus brasiliensis, assembly GCF_030463535.1. Classification (NCBI taxonomy): domain Eukaryota; kingdom Metazoa; phylum Chordata; class Actinopteri; order Characiformes; family Bryconidae; genus Salminus; species Salminus brasiliensis. The sequence goes on from NC_132892.1 coordinate 33,403,622, forward strand.
CTATACTGTATGTTAAACAGGGCTGAAAGAACAGGCCACTCTGCTTTCTGATGCCATAAACTAGAGACTAGAGACTTTTTCTGGTATTTCAAATTAAACTTTATTTTCATATTAAACTTTATTTTGTGTTTGTTCAGTTATTTTAAGCAGGACATTTACTGATTTTGGAGCGCTCTTCAATATTTGTTCCTTTTTCTATTTTTTTTTCATTCTGTATCAACAGAACTGTTCTTGTCTGATTTTCTTTTAAATAAATCTGCTAAAAGAAATTTCTACGTTTTGGACTGATGTTTTACGAGACAACATAAATCACGGATCTTTCTATTAATATTGTTACATTAGTGGTTCATGTGTGAACTGCTGGAACCCAGTTATTATTATTCTTCCTCCGTCTTCATCTGCATTTATACTTTCAGTCTGTATTGGCCGAATAAAAACCATAAGTCATAGAGACATGAAACTTGGTCAACTGATTGTAAACCCTCTTACTAATCATATGCTCAATGTATGCCTGATCTGCCTCAAGAGGACGCTGCAGCACATGCCAACCTGTTTTGGCATGTAACACCAATGCTTTTTTTAGAGAATATTTTTGTTTTGTTTAATTTGCACTGGACAAATGACTTTGTAATTTGAATAATTAACCTCCACCTACTTCGATTTTTTGCTACTTACATAATATGCAAACCCTACTTTTGTGAACTAGATCCTGTGTCATAAAAACTATAAAAACATGTTGCTATTCTCTATAATATGAATTAAAGATTTTTATTTTAGACTCAATTTTGAGGAAAAAAAATATATACCATATTACCATATTATTTTATTATTATATTTTATTATTTTGTAGTTAATATGATCATCTCAGAATTGTATTTTGAACATCTAGGCCAACAGATCCAGATCAATAATCTTATTGTACTGACAAATTCTATTTAACTTTCATTTGTCTTTATTCCAAACCGGTCCATTAAAGGTGCTTTTCATTTTTTGTTACTATTAATTACATAATTTGTTTTTTGTTTAATTAATTTATTGTTACATTATTTTTTGATTATTATTATTATTATTGTTATTATTATTAAAGCATATACATCTGTGATCTGTGAAGCTTTATTAGAACTGAGTTTGATGTTCTTTATTCAGGTTTAGTTTTATTATACATGTGCACCAGAGCTGGCCACCTTTATGGTTTCTCATGGCAAGAGAGAACCAGCTTGGTCAAACTCCAAATTATGTTTTTTTTTTCTATTATTGTGTGTGGGTTTTTTTTTTAACATTGTTATAGAACCTTAACCATCCCAACTTTTTCCCTTCCCTCTCTTCATACAGTGCCCCTAGTGGCAGCATTTGTTTATCATGCAGTTTGTTGACCTACCTGATGGGGTGCTGTCTTTAGGTTTTTTTACATGTTATATGTAAGTCTTTTTTATATTTTTATAGTTTTAAATAGTTTTAAAGTTTTTTGTTGTTGTTTTTGTTTATCTGAGTTAAATTTTTCCTTTAGTTTGTTTGAGTTGTTTTTCCTTTAGTTTAAGACTGTGTTCTGTGTTTTTTGTTACTTGTCATATGTGTTGCTCTCACCAAGAAAAATTCCTTGTATGTGTAACATACTTGGTGAAATAAAGAGATTCTGATTCTGATTCTGAAATGTGGATGGAATCTAATAAAAGTTGAAAAACTTGCTCTAACAGTTTTCAGTGATTAGACAAAGAACAATGTTCAGTAGTAGAAACACGTTAGACACTTCTCTAATAATAAACAGAGGATATGACGTCATTATAGTTTCACTGATTAGTCTTTCTCAGCAGTTAAAAGATCACATGCATCCTGTTAAAGAAACCATCACTATATTGAGCCTGGGTCTTACTGTTACACCTAACAGCTAAGTTAAGTGTGTTGACATGCAGTACAACAGTTCAGCTCGGTCTCACCCTGGTTGCTGTGCATCTAAACTGAACGGTAAGAAAACACCTTTATTTAAAAGAGTTTTAATGAACCGTGAGACTGATTATGGACTTGAAGTGTAGTTCCACAGTATTCTTTGTTGTGAATGCAAGAAGTTTAAAAAAATAAAATAAAATAAGATCTTAAGCTTGTGCTCTGACCAGCATGCAAATGTGTGGACTTCAGAAAGCATGATAGCCAACACTGCATTTGCAAATGCTGTACCCTACATACTGTCAGAAAACAGTGAGGGACCTAAAACAGAACCTTGTGGAACACAATGTCACAAAAACCCACATTTACACCAACAAGCAGTTAGTAGTCTGTCTAGAAAGAATTGGTTGGTGGTGTCAGAAACAGTAATCAATTCAACATTAACAGAAGTGAAATACACTATATGACAAAAGTATTGGGACACCTGCAACTTCATTGTTTACGCAACTTACGCAACTGCTGGCAGCAGTACAAAATTATATTTGTGCTTGTCTAATCTTTGCATGGAAGTAGCTAATAGAAAAGGACTTTCTGGAGCACTGGAGAGGTGGAAGCCCATCAGCATTTATTAGAGCATCCATGTAGAGTATCTTTGTCAGTGTTTCTACTATTCAATGGTAAATATGTTTCAGTAAATAGATTAGATCTGCTGTCAGATTATTAGCATTCATGATCAATGTCACTATTGTGTAGGCTGTTGAAGTCACTGAGAATGGCTCCTCCTCTTCCTCTGGTCTTTCTGCTCATGGTTGTGGGTGAGTCAGCAGATCCTACGGTAACACCATCACTACACCAGCTCCCTTTGTTTCCCCTCACAAAACTCTTTCATCATTACTGTAGTGATACAGTGCTTAACTGATCATTAAGCTGTTCTTGACTAGAACTACAGCTGTTCAGAGCTGCTGATTCCTGCTTCTCTCTGACCCCCTCCCTCACCCTGCTGCAAGACTCTCAGAGCTCTTCTCTCTTTGTGGTTTCTCTCAGAATCAGCTCAGTGTTGTTCAGTAGCTGCTGGAGTTAGAGAGGAGAGAGGTGAAGCTGTAAGTTACAGTAACTCTGACTGTCTGATGGGCTCCAGCCTCTGTACTCAGATCTTTACTGCATCATATGTTTCAGGAGCTTCTGGAGCAGAGTGGAGTGTGAACTACAACCAGCAGAAGATCTGTGCTTTAAAAGGATCCACAGTGTTTATGAATGGCATTTTTACACTCCCAGAAAATCTTACAGTGAATAAGACATTCTGGATCAAATGTCCAGTTAAAGGTGTGAAGTGGACTGATCTTTTAAAAGTCCCTGATTTCTCAGGCAGGGTTGAGTATTTCACTAATGAACAGAAACACTTCTCCCTCAAACTGAGTAATGTAACGAAGAAGGATGAACATGAGTTCTGCTTCAGAATCAAAACAAATAAAAAAATCCAAAAATATCTGGGTAAACCTGGAGTGACACTCAGTGTTACAGGTAAATAAAATCACAACACGTTTCATTGAACTTTTCTAGTAATTTATATATATGAATGAGAGTGTGTTGATTATGTTCAAATTTCAATGTTTTTAAACACTACTCAGCTATCACATCCTTATTATATATTTAAAAGTGGTATTGTGAAAAACAAGGTCAAATTAAACAGATTTGTGAAGGTGATGGTATGAAGGTGCACAATTTATGATTATTTGCAGCTTTGCTTTCCTTATTTGACGGTTCTCTCATTGTCTAAGAGCTCCATGTGGAATCTCCTGGAAAAGTGACAGAGGGACAATCAGCAGATCTGAGTAAAACAACCTGCAGTCTGACTGATCTAACATTCATCTGGTTCAAAAATGGACGTCCTTTAACCACAAAGACCATCAGGAACAACCAGCTCCACCTGCAGACAGTCAGCAGTGAGGATGCAGGCAGGTATAGCTGTGCTGTAGGAGGATCTGAACATCTCCCCTCTACTGCTCAAACTCTCAGAGTCAGATGTGAGTAAAGTCCACATTCTTCACTAAACTCTGGGAATGGTTGAACTACACAGTGATATTAGATATTAGCAAGAAACACTAAATTCATATCTGTCTCCAGATCCTCCAAAGAGAGTCTCAGTGTCAATCAGTCCCTCTGGTGAAATAGTGGAGGACAGTTCAGTGACTCTGACCTGTAGCAGTGATGCAAACCCACCTGTGCAGAACTACACCTGGTTTAAAGAAGGTGAAAGCTCACTTGTAGGGTCTGGAAACACTTACAGCATCATCAACATCACTGCTGACCACACTGGACTGTACTACTGTGAAGCTCTGAATGCAGTTGGAGCTCAGAATGGAAGTGTGAGGATCAATGTTCAGAGTAGGTGGTGAATAATAGTGTAAATAGTTCCAGTCTTTAAATAATGACACAGTAAAGTGATGAAGATGATCTTCTTCCTCAGCAGCTCAGAGTAGGTCAGCAGTTTGGATCGCTGCAGTGGGTTTTCTTTTTCTTCTCCTGCTGATGGTCTTAATTTGCATCTACAGGTCAGTGAAATTCATTAAAACATGCTCCTTCAGTGTATAACATTGTCTGACCACATGTTTGAAGTTCTAATGCACTAGAAAATTAAAGCATTGTAAATCCAGTAATGAGACAGAGTTCAGTGTTTGTTCTGTCATCCCAGGATGAAGAAGACAGACACCAGAGCTGATCATGATGGACTAACTCAGGTAAGATAGCCAGCAGTCAATATCAGAATTCCACACCATGTATTTTTGCTTCTGGAAACCACAGGAAATATAAGAGAGATTTTTATTTATTATTTAGATGTTTAGTAACTTCATCATAAATGTCTCCTCAGGATGACATCCTTTATGCCAACGCTACACTCAGAGGATCCAGACATGAAGAGACTGCAGTGGATGCTGCCTTTGGACCTCTTGATGTTGAAGTCCACTATGCAACAGTCAGGACTCGCCATGTTGTGAACACAAGTGACCAACAGGGGGAGCCTCAGTATGCCAGTGTTACATTCCTCCGTCACACTGTTGCTGCAACTGGGTGAGTTTCACCAGAATAAACTTTTTTACACCAATGACCCAAAACATTATGACCAGATGAAGTGAATAACATGGATTATGTCATAACAGCAGCATATGTGCAGATCTAGGATAAAATATATTATTCAGACTGAGAATATATAAGTACAATTGATTCACAATCATTATAGAAGATAGGTGGTCATAATCTTTTGCCTCATGTTCCGGTTTCTATTGTTTTCTAGGTCACATACTCAGGAAGTGGAAGATCCTCCAGTTATCTATGGAACAGTCAAATAGCACTGATTAAAAAAAGAGAACGATAAATAGATCGATAGATAGATAGATAGATAGATATTATTCTATATATAGATTATATTCTAAAATATATATTATTCTGTTTTTGTTAATCAGGATATTTAAAGATTTCTAGTGTTTCCCTGTTTTTCTTCATATCCCCATTTCCTACATTCTGCATTAAGTCCAAATGTTCTTGTCTGATAGCTTTTTTAATAAATTTAGAAAAAGCAATTTTGTACTTATTATTTATTTCCGTCTAAACATTATGGGATATAAATCTAAAGTTTTATTCTCCATAAATGGATCTTCTATCCCTGCCATCATCACTGAGAAACCCTGCCGAACCCATGCAGGTGAGCCACATTTCATATAGAAGATACCAAACCTGTTCTTTCCTCAAATCTCTCAGCTTTACAGATCAATGAGTTAAAGCCACTAATTGCACACTGCAAATAAACAGTGCTCTCCCCCTGTCAGTCCCCAAACTGCAGACAGAGACAGTCCCAGCAGTGATGACGCCACACCTCACTACTGCTTAAAGAGACAGTACAGACACTACCCAGACTATTGAATGAAGAGAGTACAGCAATAATACAAAAAATAGACCTATCAGTGTTCTCTGTGGGTGGAATTTTTATTCTGATTGGTTTGTGTTTGTGCTCAGTAAAACTATCATTTTTTGTGGTTGGGTTCTTGGTGCTACATCTCGGAAATTATTTTTTGGAAAACTCTGATGGTTCAGGCTCTGATGCTTCTGTAAAGATTAACTTTGTGGGATGAAACAATCTGAAATATTGAACTATTTGTTCCTACCTTTAGATTTCATTGGTCAGAAGAAGGGAGATGTTTAATAATTTAGTAATAGAGCTGGAGCTGGAGTTCAACGTTGTTATGTTTCAGAAGAAATATCTAAATGATAAAAAAAACATGACTTCACACATCACGTCTGGTCCAGACGTACAGATCTCACTCTGTTCTTCAGATGACATGATCATTCTTAGTCTCCACTGCACACCATCAGCTGGGTGATACTGTACTGAGATCAACACTGTACAACCCACCAGTAATCATTACTGCTTCATCCAGCAGCAGGAGAAAAGGAGAAACAGACAGTGGTCTTTATGGAGCCCATCACAAACATCTCTGAAATCAGACAGAGGAAATGAAGACATCATACACTGCTCAAAAAAATAAAGGGAACACTTAAACAACACAATATAACTCCAAATAAATCAAACTTCTGTGAAATCAAACTGTCTACTTAGGAAGCAACACTGATTGACAATCAATTTCACATGCTGTTGTGCAAATGGAATAGACAACAGGTGGAAATTATTGGCAAATAGCAAAACACAGTACTGGTTCTGCAGGGGGTGACCACAAACCACTTCTCAGTACCTATGATTTCTGGTTGATGTTTTGATCACTTTTGAATGTTGCTGGTGCTTTCACACTCGTGGTAGCATGAGACAGACTCTACAACCCACACAAGTGGCTCAGGTAGTACCACTCATCCAGGATGGCACATCAATGTGAGCTGTGGCAAGAAGCTTTGCTGTGTCTGTCAGCATAGTGTGCAGAGGCTGGAGGTGCTGCCAGGAGACAGGCCAGTACACCAGGAGATGTGGAGGAGGTCGTAGGAGGGCAACAACCCAGCAGCAGGACCGCTACCTCCGCCTTTGTGCAAGGAGGAACAGGAGGAGCACTGCCAGACCCTGCAAAATGACTTCCAGCAGGCCACAAATGTGCATGTGTCTGCACAAACGGTTAGAAACTGACTCCATGAGGATGGTATGAGGGCCCGACATCCATAGATGGGGTTTAGCTCACAGCCCAACACCATGCAGGACGCTTGGCATTTGCCAGAGAACACCAGTATTGGCAAATTCGCCACTGGCGCCCTGTGCTCTTCACAGATGAAAGCAGGTTCACACTGAGCACATGTGACAAACGTGACAGAGTCTGGAGACAATCTACTGCCTGCAACATCCTGCAGTAATGGTGTGGGGTGGCATTTCTTTGGAGGGCTTTTGTTGTCAGCACTTTCAACTTTGTACAGAATAAAGTATTCAATGAGAATATTTCATTCATTCAGATCTAGGATGTGTTATTTGAGTGTTCACTTTGTTTTTTGAGCAGTGTAGTTTCTTTGCTGGATAAAATAAAATTAGTCTATCAGTTCAGTTTAAAAAAAGCTTGCAGTTGTTGGAGTGTTAACTACATGCAGTTTAACAGTCCAGCCCTGTCTCTCGCTTGCTGCTGCTGTGTGTCGTAACTGAATGGTAAGAACATTTCTTTCTTTAAAAGAGTTTTAATGAACCATGAAACTCATTATGGACAATGGCATGGCTGCCATCGCTGTTCGCAAATGTTGTGTCTGACAGCCTGTTAAAAACAATAAAGAAGCAGTCAACAATCAATGAAGCAGTCGAGATGTGATTGGCCAGGGCTTTACTGTAGACTTCTTAGGTGCTGCTTGTTTGTGGGTCATTCTGATATTTTTAATGTCAGGAAGCTTCATTGGGTTGAGGCCAGTTGAGATGGGGGTGACTGACTGACACTTTTTAATAACATTCAATTTATTAAGACCTAAAGATGTTCAAACGATGCTGGATAATAAAAAAAATCAGGTTCTTTGCTTTTTAAGGAAACACTGAAGCAAAAAGCAGAAAAGAATATTAAAGGTGATATAAATTATATAAAAACAACTAATTTTGTAACTAATTTATAATAAAATGTGCATAACTATGTATTTAAGTGGTAGTTAATGAAGCTTTTTTAATGCTCATATGAAAAATACTTACACTCATGGTTGTGGGTGAGTCAGCAGATCCTACTGTAACACCATCACTACACCAGCTCCCTTTGTTTCCCCTCACAAACCTCTTTCATCATTACTGTAGTGATACACTGCTTAGCTGATCATTAAGCTGTTCTTGACCAGAACTAGAGCTGTTCAGAGCTGCTGATTCCTGCTTCTCTCTGATCCCCTCCCTCACCCTGCTGCAAGACTCTCAGAGCTCTTCTCTCTTTGTGGTTTCTCTCAGAATCAGCTCAGTGTTGTTCAGTAGCTGCTGGAGTTAGAGAGGAGAGAGGTGAAGCTGTAAGATACAGTAACTCTGACTGTCTGATGGGCTCCAGCCTATGTTGTTACGGTGTGGTATGAGGTTTGGACTCAAGTGCAGTTAAACTTTTGCTTTAATATTATTAAATGAAACTACCCCTCTTATGGTGTGTGCTTGGTGACTGTTGGGCTTAATCTCCCAACCCTGGTAATGGAAGCCCAGTGTACTTCCACTGCACCACCACAGCTGTGAGAGGTGGCAGTAAAAACACTGATCATAAGCAACGGTGGGAAAACAAACAAAGAAAAAAGGAGTGATGTTTACTCAAACAAAAGACAACAACTGAAATGCTTTTCTTTTTTAACTTCAGCTTTTCTCTGTTCACAAATTAAACATTTTTTTCTTTTCTCTTCACCTTCTCTTCGCTGTTCCTAACTTGAACTGTTTATTTTAACTTCAGCTTTTCTTTACTGTTCGCCACTTAAACCCACTGTTACTGTTCATCCCCTTACAAAGGTGCGCCAGCAAGTTGAGTTTGGCTGTGTGTATTTATACCATGCCACACAGGTGGGTCCAGTCAGCGTCGATTAGTGCTGGGGATTCTGGGGCTTGGAGTTCTTTGCTACAACCCCACCAGCTTTCATACTTTGCTGGTCAGGCCCCCTGCTGGTGGCTGATGGTACACGCTGCCTGCTCACAGTACCTTCCCCCTAGGGGCGGCACCCGATGGCCCCAAACCAGCCACACAATCATGCCTGAAATCCCTGATCAGCGTAGGATCCAGGATTTGCCACGCCGGAACCCAGGAACGCTCCTCAGACCCGTAGCCCTCGCAGTCAACCAGATACTGGGTACCACCCCAGACTGGGGCACCCCCCACCATGCGTGGGGGAGGGGTCCGAGCCTGAGGTGCAGGTGCCCCACATATGAACGGATGCAGGCGGGACACATGGAAGGTGGGATGCACCTTCATATTCGCAGGATTCAACCGCTCTGTGATCGCCAATAGCAGTTGCTCATGGCGGCCGATGGTCGTGCCCTGATGTTGTAAGGCTTCCTTAATCGGCGCCAACTCTGTGTCCATTGTTGGTCGCACCTTTCTATTACGGTGTGGTGTGGGGTTTGGACTCAAGTGCAGTTAAACTTTTTGATTTATTATTAAATGAAACTACCCCTCTTATGGTGTACTTCCACTGCACCACCACAGCTGTGAGAGGTGGCAGTATAAACACTGATCATAAGCAACATATAAAACAGCGGGAAAACAAAGGAAAAATCAGGAGTGAGACAACAACTCAAATGCTTTTCTCTTTTAACTTCAGCTATTTGCTGTTCACAACTTAAACTGTTTTCTCTTTTCACTTCAGCCTTTCTTTACTGTTCGCAACTTAAACTCACTGTTACCGTTAAACATCTACAAAGGTGCAACGGCGAGTTGTGTTTGGCTGGGTGTATTTATACGGTGCCACACAGGTGGGCCCCCTGCTGGTGGCTGACAGTACATGCCGCCTGCTCACATCTGTAATCAGATCTTTACTGCATCATGTGTTACAGGAGCTTCTGGAGCAGAGTGGAGTGTAAACTACAACCAGCAGAAAATCTGTGCTTTAAACGCATCCACAGTGTTTATGAATGTCACGTTTAACCTCCCAGACAGCCTTACTGTGACAGAGAAATATTGGGTCATAAGTCCAATCAAGGGTGTAAAGTGGACTAATCTGAACAAAAACTAATTACTCAGGCAGGGTCAAGTATTTCACTGATGAGGAGAAACACTTCTCCCTCAAACTGAGTAATGTAACGAAGAAGGATGTAGAAGCAGGTTCTGTTTTAGACTTGAAACAAATGAAGATAATAAAAACTGCAAACCTGAAATTAAGCTCAATGTTACAAGTAGATAAAATCAAGAAAATTTTAATTGAAGAGATTAAGTAATTACAGTGAATCACAAAAGTGAGTACACCTCTCACATTTCTGCAGATATTTAAGTATATCTTTTCATGGAACAAAACTGACAAAATGACACTTTGACACAATGTGTGCAGATTATATAACAATGTAAATTTATCCTTCCCTCCAAATAACTCAATATACAGCCATAAATGTTTAAACCACTGGCAGCAAAAGTGAGTACACCCCTAAATGTCCAAACTGAGCACTGCTTGTCATTTTCCCTCCAAAATGTCATGTGACTCATAGTGTTACTAGGTCTCAGGTGTGCATAGGGAGCAGGTGTATTAAATTCTGTAGTACAGTTCTCACACTCTCTCATACTGGTCACTAAAAGTTCCAACATGGCACCTCATGGCAAAGAACTCTCTGAGGATCTTAAAAGACAAATTGTTGCGCTTCATGAAGATGGCCAAGGCTACAGGAAGATTGTCAACACCCTGAAACTGAGCTGCAGCACAGTGGCCAAGATCATCCAGCTTTTTAAAAGAGCACTCAGAACGAACCTTGCGTTGGTTGTCCAAAGAAGTTGGGTGCACGTGCTCAGTGTCACATCCAAATGCTGTATTTGAAAGATAGATGCAGAAGTGCTGTCAGCATTGCTGCAGAGATTGAAGAGGTGGGGGGTCAGCCTGTCAGTGCTCAGACCAAACGCCACACACTACATCAAACTGGTCAGTGGGAAGCCTCTTCTGAAGTCTGTACACAAGAAAGCCTGCAAACACTTTGCTGAAGACATGTCAACAAAGGACCTGGATTACTGGAACCATGTCCTATGGTCTGATGAGACCAAGATTAATTTGTTTGGTTCAGATGGTCTCAAGCATGTGTGGCGGCAATTAGGTGAGGAGTACAAAGATAAGTGTGTCATGCCTACAGTCAAGCATGGTGGTGGGAATGCCATGGTCTGGGGCTACATGAGTGCAGCAAGTGTTGGGGAGTTACATTTTATTGAGGGACACATGAACTCCAATATGTATCCCCTTCTTCTGGAAACTGGGTTGCAGGGCAGTGTTCCAGCATGATAATGACCCCAAACACACCTCTAAGATGACCACTGCTTTATTGAAGAGGCTGAGGGTAAAGGTGATGGACTGGCCAAGCATATCTCCAGACCTAAATCTAATAGAACATCTTTAGGGCATCCTCAAGCGGAAGGTGGAGGAGCGCAAAGTCTCGAATATCCGGCAGCTCCTTGATGTTGTCATGGAGGAGTGAAAAAGCATTCCAGTGGCAACCTGTGAAGCTCTGGTAAACTCCATGACCAGGACAGTTAAGGCAGTTCTGGAAAATAATGGTGGCCACACAAAATATTGACACTTCAGGAACTTTCACTAAGGGGTGTATTCAGTTTTGTTGCCGGTGGTTTAGACATTAAAGGCTGTATATTAAATTATTTTGAGGGAAGAATAAATTTACACTGTTATATAAGCTGCACACAGACTACTTTCAAAGTGTCATTTTGTCAGTGTTGTCCCATGAAAAGATGTACTTAAATATCTGCAGAAATGTGAGGGGTGTACTCAGTTTTGTGATACACTGTATGTGAATCCCAAAGACTGTTTATATTTGAAGAAATTACTATTATTGTTTTTTTACATGAAAATGTTATTTTAAAAACAGAAATAGCTTTGCTCTCCTGATCTGATGGTTCTCTTATCGTCTTAGAACTACATCTGAAATCCCCTGGAGAAGTGACAGAGGGACGGACAGCAGTTCTGACTTGTAAAACCACCTGCAGTCTGGCTGATCCAACATTCATCTGGTTAAAAAATGGACGTCCTTTAACCACAAAGACAATCAAGAACAACCAGCTCCATCTGCTGACAGTCAGCAGTGAGGATGCAGGCAGATATAGCTGTGCTGTAAGAGGATCTGAACATCTCCCCTCTACTGCTCAAACTCTCAGAGTCAGATGTGAGTAAAGTCCACATTCTTCACTAAACTCTGGGAATGATTGAACTACACAGTGATATTAGATATTAGCAAGAGAAAATAAAGTCACTGGACTGTATTACTTTGAAGCTCTGAATTAAATTGTATCTCAGAATGGAAGTGTGAGGATCAGTGTTCAGAGTAGGTGGTGAATAATAGTTTAAATAGTTCCAGTCTTTAAATAATGACACAGTAAAGTGATGAAGATCATCATCTTCCTCTTTAGCAGCTCAGAGTAGGCCTGCAGTTTGGATTGCTGTGGGAGGAAGAGGAGGAGGAGGCCTTCTTCTGATCACTGTCCTTTTCTGTATCCACATGTCAGTACAGTTCAGCTCTAACTCTTCTCTTAGTAAACCACAACATGCATAAATCACATATAGTAAATCAAACATGGTTTTAATTTGGCGTACCTTAATCACAGGATAAAGAAGAGAGCTGTTGGAAATTAATGCACTGCACCAACCCAGTAAATTTACCACATCATTAAAAAGTACATACAATAATGATAGTCACCAGAAGGTGGCAGAGTTTTCCTTTACACAAGTGTTTCTTAGTGCTGTTCCTGTGGATCCACTTCCCTGCACAGCCTCACCTACCCTATGATGTAACACATCTGATCCAGGTCTCTACTTCATGAGCTGGATCAGATGTGTTGGGTCCGGGGATTCTAGAGAAGGTGCAGTTCAGTGGGTCTCCAGCAGAAGAATTAAAACACTGCCTTTGTAAACCACTGTAATACCACACTATGTCCTCTAGATGGCAGTGTACCTGTAAGGTTTGCGGGATGTAGATGTGAAAAGGTGAGACTGCTGTCCAAGGTGCTGTTCTAAGAGCTGACCTGCAGAGCTTCTGTTTACAGTCAGTCAGTCAAGTCAAGTCAAGTCAAGTCAAGTGGGTTTATTGTCATTTCAACTACATACAGAGTACGCAGTGAAACGAAACAACGTTCCTCCCGGACCATGGTGCAACATAGACATGTCATGATCAGAATAAAATATCTTAAAACATGTAAAATAATTTAGTAAAGTTAAGTTGAATAATCCTATAATAATCTTAAAACAATGTAAAATAATAAATATCAGATATTTTGACTAGATTCAGGTGGAGTCATCTTGCTAAGATATCATATTATTTTTGCAGTGTATTAGAATTTAAGGTGTGTGAGCTTCAGTACAGTATAACCCCATCTTATGAGTAGAGTGAAGGTCAGTCAGTGAAGGCAGTCTGTAGAAGGAGCAGGAATGCAGGTTTACTAGTTAAGAAACCTCCTTTTCTGGAAACGTGTGAAAGCTGAGTCCTTAGAGTGGTCATAAATGAAGACCACGACAGCCCAGGTGTCCCAATGTAGGGTACAACATGTCTTTGAGACCTGAATCCATCACTCTGTCAGAAAAGAGACCAACCAGAGACACCAGTTGTGTTTTAAGGTCAGATGTGTAGACTAGGTATGGTATTATATGGTTTCTAACCAGGTCCTTGTTCAAAAGACCTGAAGAGTTAATCAGAGAGAGGTCAGAGCGTACAAAGAAATGATGAGAAAGTTCTTAAAAGGACTGAGGAAACAGACTGATCTGATTGATGCAGTGATGCAAAACTAAAATTGTCTTTCATAATTAACAGATCTAAAAAATGTATACAAATAATAAATTATTTGACTTACTTCTTTTAATAAAGTTGGTTTTTCAACAGATTTTTTACAAGACCATGCAAATGACAGTTATTATTATTATTATTATTATTATTACATGTTGTTTTATTTATTGTTTTATTATATTTTATTGTATTAATTTGTCATTAATTCTTAATATTATTTTTCTCCACATTTCTGATATAAACATGTGTGAGGTTCTGCAAAATCTTTTTAAACTGTTGGGTCTGAATGAGCTGTTCCTCCTGGGTTCAACCTGAATTTATACTTTATTTTATAATGAAAATATTAAGTATTTATCTATTTCTGTTTAAATATTAAAAAATATCATTCAAATTCTCTCTCCTCCATAAACAGTTCAACCATCCCTGCTATCAAAGAGAAACCCTACTGAAATCCTGCAGATTTATCTTATAGACAACACTTAACCTGTTCTTTCCTGAAATCTCTCAGTTTCACTGATCACCGAGTTAAAGCCACTAATTTCACACAGCAGAAGAACAGCGCCCTCCTCCTGTCAGTCCCCAAACTGCAGACAGAGACAGTCCCACCAGTGATGATGTCACACCTCAGTACTGCTTAAAGAAACAGTACAGAGACTACCCAGACTCCTGAATGAAGACGACAGTACAGCAATAACAGCATATATATGACTTTAATGATCATCAGGTTTGGTGAAAATGTTTATAAAGTAATAATTTCACCTTTAATGAGTTTAGATCTTCTACATCCAGTTTAGTGATGGTAAGAACATAGTTTCTGCTGCTGGGCTTCATTAAAGAGGAAGTGACACCTTTTACAGGCCGTCAAATGAAATGTGTGATAAGACCCATCTTCCAAAATGAGAACGTCAGTCTAGCAGTGCAGTTAAAAGGTCACATACGTCCTGTTAGAGGAACAGTCACTATATTCACCCTGAGGTTTTAACATTTCAGCTCTGTCTCTTGTGTGTTGCTGTGTTGAAACTGAACGGTAAGAACACTTCTTTTTTTAAAGCAGCTTTAATGAACTATGAGACTGATAATGGCCTTAAAAATGTTGTTCTGTAGTAGTTAGAGATGTGAGTGCAAGGAAAGAAGCTCAAAAGTAGTCATTTTAAGATCTGTAGCTTTTGCTCAGACCAGCATTCAAATGATAGAAATCAGGAAGCACAATAGCCAAAACCATATTTGCAAATGTTTTGTCATACAAGTTGCTAAAAAAGAACAATCAAACAACGAGGGACCTAAATCAGAACCTTGTGGAACACCATAATTCAGAACTCATTTTTATCAATAATATGGTCTGTTAGCGGTAGAGGCAGTTTCTCATTATAAGAGAGTTTGAATATTTAGTTTATTAAAACCTATTCTACCATTAGTGATTTAAATGCAGTGATATTTATTGTATACTGTGCATTTCTATGTGTTTTAGAACCACAACAATTTTAACATTTTTTTACCAATTGCCACTGTGGCAGGGCCTTAGTGATATACCATCACAATAAACTGTTTGTGTTAATTTATGATAAACAGTTGTTTTATCGGGTCTTTACCTTGACACAGTTGAATAATTAGAGGTTGATACTCGGAAGTGACAACCCATAACCCTGTAACTGTTATGAAATGAATGGTTCAATAAATGAGGCCCGGGTTTCCCTAAAGATCTCATCAATTCTTTAGAAGAAACCCTAAACTTGTAACACCACTAGCAACAGGAGGTTAAGAAGGATGAATGTTAATGGTCTGTGTTTCTGAGAACTAAAGTTTACACTAAAATGTGTTGACCTCAGCAATGCAGTACTACAATAGCGTCATAGTTTCATTATTACTGATTGAGATGCTGTTGTGATAAGCCTCATCACAAAATGGTAGGGCTGTTGCTTTAGTTCTCAGGATTTGTCAAACAAATAAACTGAATAAGAACTTTTATTAACTTTTATTAATTCATTAAACATAATTGTATTATGTAAAATTCTGGAGCAATTTGTTAGGCTTTAAAGGATTAAAGAGGCATGTGAGAACATTTGAAAGGTCCAGTGTCTTAAGAACATAAATGAGTGCTCTTGGTTTTATCTCAGACTTGGAAATTGTTGTCGAGACCAGCCGAGTCTCGTATTCGAGTTAATTAGAAAGCGGACTTTTCCATCATAATTGAATAACAGACACCTTTAAGGATGTACGAATGAACCCGCTGAACAGCTCAACTCTCTACTTTCTCCATTAATGCCACTGTACACTGGTTACCGGACATAATAGACAATGCTGTTTAGCATCCCGTAGCATAACATAGCACAGAATGTGTTACGATGAGAGTGGATAAATGGCAAGTTCAAGTTGACACTCATTTCTCTGGGTCGGTATGGGCTTTCTCCCCCCCGGTGCCAATATGCTCATGTTTTTCTGATCCAGATTATCTGATCCTGATCCAGCCTATTCTATTGGCAGTAGCTCTCTACAGGTACTAGACAAGCTATGTGTTTGTACACTTGCCAATTTGTGTCAGCGATGGGTGCAATCTAAAGTAGCTGAATGTCTTTATTAGAAAGGGTGTCCACAGACATTAGGACATATTTGATCTCCACAGTCTAAAAAACAGTAAACCCTTGTTCTAGTTTAGCCAGTGCTGAATACTTATTTTAAGAAGACCATCCAAAACACACCCAGCTGTCCTAATTTCTGATTTAACCGACAAACAACTTGCAAGTTTAACTTTCAACAGTGAAATACAGTCAAATATATATGGACAGTGACACATTGGACAGTAGAGGCAGTTTCTCATTTCAAGAGGGTAAGAAAATTTCAATAATGAAATGCAATGACATTTAATGCATATCTACATGATTTAGAACTACAAAAGATTAAGCGTGACCATTTTACTCTTGGTTTTAATGTTAAGGCATTCTTAAAATTTGAAGACTGAACATTGGCATTATTTTAAATACACCAACTTTGAACTTTACACTTACACCTTCAGTAAAATACATTTACATTCATAAGTATATGGACAGTGAAACATTTTATGTTGGCCTCAGTACACCACCCTAATAAGTCACCTTCATTTACTTCTGGTTTGTTGGAGTTTCTGCTTTAGTCATGTCTTCAGTAAGGAAAAGCTGCTTAGTTGGGTGTAGGTCAAGCTAAATCTGTTTGCATAAAGATGCAGTTAGGTTGCATTTGTTGTTTATTTTGGGTCATTTTCCATTTTGAGGCACTGTCTGATCAGTGTTGTAGCATTTGAGGCACTGTCTGATCTGTGTTGCAGCATTTGAGGCACTGTCTGATCAGTGTTGTAGCATTTGAGGCACTGCCTGATCAGTGTTGCAGCATTTGAGGCACTGTCTGATCAGTGTTGTAGCATTTGAGGCACTGTCTGATCAGTGTTGCAGCATTTGAGGCATTGTCTGATCTGTGTTGCAACATTTGAGGCATTGTCTGATCTGTGTTGCAGCATTTGAATAAATCTGAGCAGAAAGTGGAGCTCTGTACACTTCAGAATTAATTCTGCTACTTTTATCAACAGAACATCGTCATTAAACACCAGTGACCCAGTTCTAATGATAGCCATTTATTAGGACAACAATCTATCACAGATTTTTAAACTGTGACAAATGTTGGGATTTCATATTTTTACCTCAGTGTTTGTTTCTACAGTTCTAACAATTTATTTTAAGCTCTGCCTTCTGTACCTGTATCTAGATCTATTGCTTCCCACCATGGCTGATGGAACACAACCTAGAAAAGATTAAATATTAAGTCAAGACCCTCCTGCATTTCTATTAAAATTAAAATTGGCTGTGTGTCATCGTGACCCAGTGGCCAGTGTGACTCTATTTCCATCATCTTTCCTACTGTGTGTTTTAATTGTGTTCTTTCAGTGTATCATCCACTTTAAAAATCCATATTGTAAACATTAACCTTTAATTTCTATAATATCATAGTAAGGTAGCAAGAATTAGCTGGTAAACAACTAGGCTTTCATACCACGACTGCTCGCAAGTTATGACAATGTCAGTAGTCTAACTTCAAGGAATGGGTGTTACATATTTTTACAGTTTAAACCTTCGCAGATGTTTATTCAGTCTTCAACTGTTCGGTTGAACACATTTATGTGTAAATACACTATATGTCAAAATGTTTGTGGACACCCTTTCTATTGAAAGCAATAACCTATATTATGTTGCATATGGATTAAATGCACAAACACAGATGGTCTTTGTGGAAAAGTAATATCAATAGAATAGGACTATCCGGAGACAGAAAAACACAAAACTGTTGGCACCATGCCTAATGCCAGGCGTGGGCTAGAGTAGTATAAAACCCTCAAGCATTGAGCTGTGAAGCAGTAGAACTGTGTTCTCTGGAATGATGACGCTGCTCCATCCAATAATTTTGTGATGAGCTGGAAAGTTGGGGATAAGGTGGGGTGTTGATCATCTAAAATCCTGACCTCACTAACACTGTTAGTAATCAAATCCTTACAGCAATGCCCCAACATAGAGCAGAACGTCTTTGCTGGACAGTAGAGACAGTTACTTAACAAAAGCAGGGCAAACACTTTAATACCCTTGATTTCAGAAGAAACAATAAACGAGCAGTTGTCCCAATACTGTTCTGTTGATTTTGTTTGTTTAAATAGATGACATATCTGAGAATGGCTCCTCCTCTTCCTCTGGTGTTTCTGCTCATGGTTGTGGGTGAGTCAGCAGATCCTACTGTAACACCATCACTACACCAAGTCCCTTTGTTTCCCCTCACAAACCTCTTTCATCATTACTGTAGTGATACACTGCTTAACTGATCATTAAGCTGTTCTTGACTAGAACTACAGCTTTTCAGAGCTGCTGATTCCTGCTTCTCTCCGACCCCCTCCCTCACCCTGCTGCAAGACTCTCAGAGCTCTTCTCTCTTTGTGCTTTCTCACAGAATCAGCTCAGTGTTGTTCAGTAGCTGCTGGAGTTAGAGAGGAGAGAGGTGAAGCTGTAAGCTACAGTAACTCTGACTGTCTGATGGGCTCCAGCCTCTGTAATCAGATCTTTACTGCATCATATGTTTCAGGAGCTTCTGGAGCAGAGTGGAGTGTGAACTACAACCAGCAGGAAATCTGTGCTTTAAATGGATCCACAGTGTTTATGAACGGATCTTTTGCACATCCAGAAGGTCTTAAAGGTCTCAAAACATTTTGTATCATACTCCCAGATCCGTGGGTGGAGCCGACTGATCTAAGTAAAGATGCCAATTACTCAGGCAGGGTCCAGTGTTCAACTGATGAACAGAAACACTTCTCCTTCAAATTGAGTAATGTAGTGAAGAAGGATGAACAGGAATACGGATTTAGAATCACAACAGATGTGGAGAAAGACAAATGGGTGGGAAAACCTGGAGTTAAATTCAAAGTAACAGGTAAATTTTCATAGCATATTATCTTTCTTTGACATTTCTGAGAACACTACCTCATTAATTGTTGCTTCTGCTTGTCCATGCTGCTCTTCATACTCATAACCTTTTGGATATTTCTCTTCTTTGTGGGAATATGAATATGGGATTGTGCACATGAATCTCTAGCAAACATCTTTATTTAAACATGTCTTTCAAAAAATCTCATCTTAGAGCTCCATGTGGAATCCCCTGGAGAAGTGACAGAGGGACAATCAGCAGATCTGACATGTAAAACCAACTGCAGTCTGACTGATCCAACATTCATCTGGTACAAAAATGGACATCCTTTAACCACAAAGACCATCAAGAACAACCAGCTGCACCTGCAGACAGTCAGCAGTGAGGATGCAGGCAGGTATAGCTGTGCTGTAAGAGGATCTGAACTCCCCTCTACTGCTCAAACTCTCAGAGTCAGATGTGAGTAAAGTCCACATTCTTCACTAAACTCTGGGAATGGGTGTTACGGGACAGTCAGGGAGCGGACCAAGTGCAGAGAGGAAAGCCTGTAGGACAGGCCTTGTGTGACGGAATGTGACTGTGGGAGCTTTTTGTGCTTGTTGGAGAACAGTTGCTCACAACTGGGTTGGAACCAGTGGAATTGTACCCCTTAAAACAATGAAATAAAAAAGGCGGGGAAACCAAACAAAGAAGACACTCTCTGGAGTGGGAATTAACTGAAATAGCTCTTAAAGCAAAGGAACTGAGGTTCAATGCCTCAATTAAACTCTTACTTATGAGCTGTGCTTTCTTTAGCTTCCTTCTTTTGCAACCCGGTCATCTTAGTTTACAACTTTTCTTGTTTCTCCTTTCTGTTCTCTTTTCAAACTTCTCTCTTTCTTTTACTTCTGTGAACCGTACCAGTAGCAGTGCAGTTTGTCAGAGCCTTAAACACTGTGACCACCAGGTGTGTCTGGTTGGCACTGATTACCTTTAGGATCTCTGGGGATTGGAGTTCCCCTGGGTAACCGTGCCTAGCCACCGTCGCCCTCTGCTGATAGGTGGCGGAAGACGCTGACCCCTTACACTAGGTCCTCCAAAGAGTGTCTCAGTGTCCATCAGTCCCTCAGATGAAATGGGGGAGGGCAGTTCTGCAGCAGTGATGCAAACCCACCTGTGAAGAGCTACACCTGGTTTAAAGGATCAAGCCATTGTCATCAGATATATTCTTAAAACTCTCTTTTTCTAAACATAATTTTCTTTCTTACCTGTCTGATCAGATCCTCCAAGGAACGTCTCAGTTTCCATCAGTCCCTCTGGTGGAATAGTGGAGGGCAGTTCAGTAAATCTGACCTGCAGCAGTGATGCAAACCCACCTGTGCAGAACTACACCTGGTTTAAAGAAGGTGGAAGCTCACCTGTAGGATCTGGACACAGTTACAGTCCTCTACAGAGTGGATCCTACTACTGCCAGGCTCAGAATCAACATGGAGCTCAGAGATCAGCTGCAGTATTGGTAATTTTAAAAGGTGAGGACTTGTTCATTCAGTATTTTATCCAGGTCACTCTTCATATTCTAATATTCTTATTTGTATTTCTCTCAGCAGGACTCTGGGTGATCCTGTATGTAACTGTTGGAGTTGTTGGAGTTTGTGGAGTTGCAGCTTTTCTCACTGTAGTTTTCTGCACAAGGTGAGACTAACAATGAAAAGGGAATTTAGTTGTTTTGTTTATTGAACATAAACATTGAACATAAAAGTCTGAAAGAATATTGTTTTCTGAGAGCAGAAGGAAGAAGCAGGACCGGAATACGAATGAGGAAATCTATGCAGTAAGTTCCTTTACAGTTCTAGTTTTCAATCAGTGCTTGTCTGGGATTTCCATATATGTTTCCATATCTGTGTTTTTCTTCCTGCTTTTCTGAAACCATTACAGGCCAAATTGTCTTTACTCTTAATAATTATGGTGCTTCACAAGGTTCTTTGAGGAATGCCATATTAGAACCACTTGTGGGTCTATAAAGAACCTTTATAAAGAACCTTTAAAGAAATTTTCTTCCCTCTCACACATTTCTGTTATAACATGGTTCTTTATGAACCCAAAAGTGGTTATTGAAGGGTATTCCCTATAAACAAACCTGTATCTTTATTTAAGCGTCTTTATTTGTAACAGTGTTCTTTTCTTTATTGAACTCTTTAATCTGATCAGTTTTATTCTGACCTTCATGAAAATAACATCTTTATCATTTTCCAAGGAGACAGTGGCTGCTACTCAACATTTTTATTCTCGTAGATCCTCTAGTAGATTTGAAATATGGCACATGGCAGCCGTCTGAAACCATTTTTTCAAACTGAGGACTGTAGTTATTGAGTTGTGGGAGTCAGGAATGGAAGTCTGGAATTGCTGGCTGTTCCCAGCCATTTAAGATATCTGAAATTATCGGGCTTTGTCAGGGATGGTGTTGTGCCTGAACTAAAGTGTATGCTGGGCAAGCATTATTTTAACCAGTGTAGAACAGAAACACAGAAAATCACATGAACTTGAGTTAGCACTGATAGATACCAAACCCAGGACATCTCATCTACACACATTTAATACAAACAAGACAATGGAGGATTAAAGGAAACTGACTATAAATACTGAGGTTGAACAAGGAACAGTGATAACTAGAGGACAGGGCTAAGAGCAAGCAACACATGGAAACACTAAGAAGCAGACGGGACAAGGGTGAAGACTGGACATAAACAAAAACACAGAAACACATGTCCAATGTAAACACAGGCATAAGAGCTGGGAATTAGGTATAGGTTTTAAAATGTGTACAAAACACACAATCTGGTGCTTTAACCACTGATCCACAACTGCCCCACTTGCCTCTGAGGTTCTGATTCTGATCAGTGAAGAAACTGCAGGGGGCGCTCTTACTCCTTCCTTCATTATAACATGTGCAGTAAAGCTGGTTGATGTGTATCAGATGTTCTGCTCAACTTTTTTAACTCTCGGTTCTGCAGAACGTTGGAGATTGTGTTCATCCTCCTGATGACTCAAGTATTCCTGATTATAAGAATGCAAAGGTGAGTTTGTCTTATTGCAGTGATACAGTCCAGTTTTAGAGGGTGAAGAAACTAAACAAAATACAAACACTGATCTTAGTAATGATAAATAAGAAAAGAACATGTAGTCTTCACATAGACTTTTAGGAACTAACACTGAGAACAACACCGTATATCTCAACCAGAATAGCATTAGTAAACCACAGCAGAGAGAGAGAGAGATTGAGAGAGAGTGAGAGAGAGAGAGAGAGAGAGAGAGAGAGAGATTTAAGTGTTCCATTCTAGCTCTAGATGTTTCCAGTCTTCCCAATCTGTCTTCATTTTAACCCACGTTCCTGTTCTCATTTTTGCAGAATGTGGGAGATAGCACTGGTCCTCCTGATGACGACTCCTCCAGCACTCCTGATTATGAGAATGTAGAGGTCAGTTCGCTATATTGTACTCCAGCTTTACAGTGTGGTGAAATTAAGAAACAAAAAAGGAGTATTAGTGAATAGTTTAAATATGAAAAAGGCTTGACTTCACTTAGACTTTGACGAGCCAACACTAACACCATCAATATTAACCAGAATAGCAGTGAACAACCATAACAACCACATCATATGAACATGACTCTATGACTTCCTGCTGAACATATTTAATGTACATTGTTATTAATAATAAAAAAAAAAAAAACAGAAAGAGTTGTTTGGAGCACTCTGATTTAGAGCATCTGCTCATGTTCTCCTACTCTCGGTTCTGCAGAACATCAGAGGTGCTCATCCTTCTGATGCCGACTCCTCCAGTATTCCTGATTATGAGAATATGAACAACAGTTGAACAATGGTAACGCAAACAAACTTACTTGATGTTGAAACAATCAGCTGAGACAGTTCCTTTAAAATGTTACAGTGTAAACAAATGAAACTGAGAGGTGGATTTTTGTGATCTACTCTAAAACACCTTCTTATGGTATCTTCCTATAGAGTGAACAACCTTGAGGACATCACTATCAGTATCACCAGGATGGCCACAACAAACCAGAGAGAAGAAGTAGAGATGTTATCTGAGCTCAAATGAGGAACTTTTAGATGCAAGCTTTAGATTATTCTAATAATTTTCTGATTTAAGCCTGTCTGCACTTTTAAACCCAAATCTCCAAATCTCTTTAAATCCAAATCTTCGATATGAACTTACATGTATGGCTGTAAGTGATAACAAAGGTGGATTTGGAATGCTGTGCTGTTAATGTCATAGGAAAGCTTTTAGAGTGTAAAATGAATAAATGTTTGAGGGCTTTAAACTTGTTGCTGTAAATGTGATTAAAAAGCAATTTCAGGATTTTATACATGTGCAGGAATTGCTGACGCAACACAGACATGCAGAAATCAAGTGATTTGATCTAAAACTATCAGTGAAATTTTATTACCTGAACCTGGACTTATTACAGACCCATTACATTTAAACCTGTTGGTCCCAAGATAGAACAGTCTAACAGGCTGAGTGGTGACATCACCTAAAAGGTTCTGCCTCTTGCAACTGTGGCACAAATCTTCTGAGCTTTTTAATTTCTTTACGGAAATGAATTATAATTATTAAAACTATAATTTTTAAGCAAACTCTGCACTGGAGGTTTTCTTTTTTGTTATGTCCATTGTGATGTGTTTCTTCCTTGTCCAATGTTGCACAGAGAACTGTTTGAAAACAAGGGCCTGGAAGGACACATCAGTTGTGTTCTCCAAATCACTCAAAACATAAATACAAAAGGACTTTTTAGAATGGCCTTCAATGACATAGTGGTCAAGAAATGCAATCTTCCTCAGCTGCAGCCTAGTAGCTATTCTCTCAATTCTTCTTCGAGTACATGGCAGAAAGGTTCTGTGTATTTGGCATAACAGCACCAGTTGAAATGTTAAAAATTTCTTGAGCCACAATTTTAGTTGGTTACATCAAAATGATCTACTACATCTACTAATACATCTACTACTACTAATGCTGATAATAATAATAATAATAATAATAATAATACAAGTAAAATAAAAAAAAAGTGTGGAATTAGTTTACAGTGTAGAAATCCTGGCTGGCTGGACCATGTGGATCCCTTCATCACCAAAATTTACCCATCCTCTAATCATCATCTACTTCCAAGCCACAAAATACACCATGCCACAAAGAAACCATCATAACATCACATTACATTACACATTACTGCTTCCTCTAGCAGCAAGAGAAAAGGATTAACTGCTTAAAGTCCTGTATGCTAAGAGAGACAATGGTCTATATGGCATCTCTAAATTAGATGAAGACATCATAGTGAGAAGGTTCTAAGGCAAAGCACATCTCTCTCTCTAGGTAAAATGTCACATGTGTCCTGTTAGAGAACCTGGGTCTTTCCACAATGAGTGGCAGTTTGTAGCTAAATGTGTTAACCACATGCATGTCAGAACTTTAGTGCTGTCACAGCCTTGTTGCTGTGTGTCGAAACTTAACAGTAAGAACATTTCTTTAATGAACCATGAGACTGATTGTGGAGATTAAGTGCAGTTTTATATTATTCAGTGATGTGAGTGGAAGTTATCTTAAGAATGGGAAAGAAGATCTCTTTAAGATCTTAATCTTTTGCTCTGATCAGAATGCAACAGTCTACAGTCATTTCAAATGCTGTGTCCTATAGGCTGTTAAACAAAGACTTGCCGAACACCATGTTGCAGAAGTACACCTATATTCCAGCTGTTTGTGATTTCAGTAAAGAATTGGTTGGCTTTTTTAATCTGCACTCAAATGTTGCCCAATGTTACCAGGGCTTTACTGCAGTCTTCTTGACCTGGTTTGAGTTCTTCTACTTCAGTAAATAAAAGACATGGTTGGGTTGAGGTTAAGCAACTGACTGGACATTCAAATTATTCTCTTTAATATGTTCATTGACTGCTTTGGTGGTATGCATTGAGTCATTGTCAATTAGCACTGCAAAGCACCGTCCTATAAGTTTTGCAACATTTGACTGAAGCAAAAAGCAGAAAATCTTAATGATAAAGGGAATTTGGGAAAGAGCAACACTGTAGAGAATGTACAGAAACATAGATCTAAAGTTTTCTATAGAAACTGGAAGCTTTTATATGTTCTTACAATAGTATGTAGACAGTGTCTGTTTGTCTGATATTGTGTAGGCTGTGAAGTCACAGACAATGGCTCCTCCTCTTCATCTGGTGTTTCTGCTCATAGTTGTGGGTGAGTCAGCAGATCCTACTGTAACACCATCACTACACCAGCTCCCTTTATTACCCCTCACAAACCTCTTTCATCATTACTGTAGTGATACACGGCTTAACTGATCATTAATCTGTTCTTGACTAGAACTAGAGCTGTTCAGAGCTGCTGATTCCTGCTTCTCTCCGACCCCCTCCCTCACCCTGCTGCAAGACTCTCAGAGCTCTTCTCTCTTTGTGGTTTCTCTCAGAATCAGCTCAGTGTTGTTCAGTAGCTGCTGGAGTTAGAGAGGAGAGAGGTGAAGCTGTAAGCTACAGTAACTCTGACTGTCTGATGGGCTCCAGCCTCTGTAATCAGATCTTTACTGCATCATATGTTTCAGGAGCCTCTGGATCAGAGTGGAGTGTGAAATACAACCAGCAGGAAATCTGTGCTTTAAAAGGATCCACAGTGTTTATGAATGGCACCTTTACACTCCCAGAACATCTTACAGTGAATAAGACATTCTGGATCATAGATCCAGTTAAGGATTGGAAGTTAACTGATCTGAGTAAAGACTCTGATTACTCAGGCAGGGTCGAGTATTTTACTGATAAACAGAAACACTTCTCCCTCAAACTGAGTAATGTAACGAAGGAGGATGAACATGAGTTCTGCTTCAGAATTAAAACAAATGGAGACATACAAAAATATCTAGGAAGACCTGGTGTTAAACTCAGTGTTACAGGTAGATAAAATCACAACACATTTCATTGAACTTCTCTAGTAATTTATATATATGAATGAGAGAGCTTTGATCATGTTCAAATTTCGATGTTTTTAAACACAACTCAGCTATCACATCCTTATTATATATTTAAAAGTGGTATTGTGAAAAACAAGGTCAAATTAAACAGATTTGTGAAGGTGATGGTATGAAGGTGCACAGTTTCTGATTATTTGCAGCTTTGCTTTGACGGTTCTCTCATTGTCCCAGAGCTCCACGTGGAATCTCCTAGAGAAGTGACAGAGGGAGAATCAGCAGATCTGACGTGTAAAACCACCTGCAGTCTGACTGATCCAACATTCATCTGGTACAAAAATAGACGTCCTTTAACCACAAAGACCATGAAGAACAACCAGCTCCACCTGCAGACAGTCAGCAGTGAGGATGCAGGCAGTTATAGCTGTGCTGTAAGAGGATCTGAACATCTCCCCTCTACTGCTCAAACTCTCAGAGTCAGATGTGAGTAAAGTCCACATTCTTCACTAAACTCTGGGAATGGTTGAACTACACAGTGATATATGATATTAGCAAAAGACGCTAAAGTCATATCTGTCTCTAGATCCTCCAAAGAGTGTCTCCGTGTCCATCAGTCCCTCTGGTGAAATAGTGGAGGGCAGTTCAGTGACTCTGACCTGCAGCAGTGATGCAAACCCACCTGTGCAGATCTACACCTGGTTTAAAGAAGGTGGAAGCTCACCTGTAGAATCTGGACACACTTACAGCATCATCAACATCACTGCTGACCACACTGGACTGTACTACTGTGAAGCTTTGAATGCAGTTGGAGCTAAGAATGGAAGTGTGAGGATCAGTGTTTAGAGTAGGTGGTGAATAATAGTGTAAATAGTTCCAGTCTTTAAATAATGACACAGTAAAATGATGAAGATGATCTTCTTCCTCAGCAGCTCAGAGTAGGTCTGCAGTTTGGATTGCAGTGGGAGGAGGAGGAGGCCTTCTTTTGATCACGGTCTTGTTCTGCATTCACAGGTCAGAACAGTTCAGCTCTAACTCTTCTCTCAGTAAACCACAACATTCATAAATCACATATAGTAAATCTAACATGGTTTTATTTGGTGTACCTTAATCACAGGATGAAGAAGAGAGCTGTTGGAAATGAAGGCACTGCACCAGATCAGGTAAGCTTACCACATCATTAATAAGTACCTACAATAATGAGGGTCACCAGAAGGTGGCAGTCCTGTACAGCATTGTTTCTTAGTGCTGTTCCTGTGGATCCAATGCCCTGCACCGCCTCACCTACCCTATGATGTAACACATCTGATCCAGGTCTCTACTTCATGAGCTGGATCAGATGTGTTGGGTCAGGGGATACTAGAGAAGGTGCAGTTCAGTGGGTCTCCAGCAGAAGAATTAAAACACTGCTTTTGTAAAACACTGTAATACCACACTTTATCCTCTAGATGGCAGTGTACCTGTAAGGTTTGTGGGATGTAGATGTGAAAAGGTGAGAGAGTGCTTTCCAAGGTGCTGTTCTAAGAGCTGACCTGCAGAGCTCTGACCTGCAGAGCATGATCAGAATGATTGACCTCCTTCAGTAAAAGTGTTTACAGTGAACCTGTTTGATGAGTGTAGATAATGAACTCCTTCAGTCTGATCACTTCACCTTCTCTAACCGTCCCCTGAACAGAAAGCTGACGACACCTACACAGCTCTGAACCCTCAGTCCAGGTCCACTGACGACACCTACACAGCTCTGAACCTTCAGTCCAGAACCACTGTCAGAGAGAATCCAACACTGATCCTGGATTTTGATCACATCTGCAGCAGAGAGAGAGAGAGAGAGAGATATTTAGATGTGAGATTATTGTAGTAATATTATAGTATTACCTTTTATTAACTCATGTTTACTTGTTTTAAGTGAATCTATCTACTAAAAGAATCTTATTGTCATAAATCCTTTTTTAATTCTCCATAAATCTCAGCTTTGGTCAAGAAATAAAGTTCGTAACCAGCAAAATGATCTGCCAGTAAAATAAAATACTTCCAGTAGATAAAATGGCTTAAAGCATGTAAAATAAACTTATAATAATCTTAAAACAATGTAAAATGATGAATTTCAGATGTATTATTATTATTATTATTATTATTTTTATTACATATTGTTTTTATTTATTGTTTTATTATATTTTATTATATTCATTTGTTATTAATTCTTAATATTATTTTTCTCCACATTTCTGATATAAACATGTGTGAGGTTCTGCAGGATCTTTTATAAGCTGTTGGGTCTGAATGAGCTGTTCCTCCTGGGTTCAACCTGAATTTATTCTTTATTTTATACTGAAAATATTAAGTATTTATCTATTTCTGTTTAAACATTAAAAGTTATAATTCAAATTCTCTCTCCTCCATAAACGGTTCAACCATCCCTGCTATTAAAGAGAAAACCTACTGAAATCCTGCAGGTGACCCACGTCTCTTATAGACAACACTAAACCTGTTCTTTCCTTAAATCCCTCAGTTTCACTGATCACCGACTTAAAGCCACTAATTTCACACAGCAGAAGAACAGCGTCCCCCTCCTGTCAGTCCCCAAACTGCAGACAGAGACAGTCCCACCAGTGAAGACGTCACACCTCAGTATTGCTTAAAGAGACAGTACAGACACTACCCAGACCCCTGAATGAAGACGACAGTACAGCAATAACAGCAGATATATGACTTTAATGATCATCAGGTTTGGTGGAAATGTTTATAAAGTAATAATTTCACCTTTAATGAGTTTAGATCTTCTACATCCAGTTCACTGATGGTAAGAAGATGCTGCTGCTGGGCTTGATTTCAGAGCTACAGAGGAACTGACACGTTTTACAGGCCGTCAACTGAAATGTGTGAAAAGACTTCTTTTCCTAAATGAGAACATATAAATGTGTGAGATGCTGATCTGTGAAGCTCTGCTAGAACTGAGATCTTTCTGATTAGAGTCTGATGATGTTCTTTAGTCAGGTTTAGTGTTGTTATACATGTACCCCTGAGCCTCCCACCTTTACAGTTTCTCACTGCAAGTAAGACTCAGGCTGGTCAAACACCAAATTAACTTTTTAATAAAAAATGAAGAGCATGTTTGACAGATGCAGCTTTCAGTTCTCATAATTGAGAAATCTGAACATGATCATCAGCAACCTCTGACCCATAAGGGAGCATGAGCTTTAGTGTGTTTTTAGCACCAATCAGGAACTGTCTGGCCTTATCTGATCATGCTAATGAGACAGATTCTGAGTAATCAGGCAAAACATAAGATGTAGTCAGTGATAATGGAGCAGAAGTCACAACCACATGCCTTCTACCAGTTTAAACTGGAAGATCCGCCTCCAATTCTCTGCATTTTATCTGTGAGTTTAGGAGATGAACATCGCTTAATTAAGGTAGGAAAACACTCTCTGTGCTTCTAGAATTAATAAGTGATGAATTTATTATTTATTAATGGGGAAATTTACTAGGTTAATAAGTGGAGTTGAGCTGTTGGTCTTTAGTGGAAATGTCTACTATAAAACTTCTATTGAGAGACACTCTGGTAGTCAAGTGCACTGATAAAGAGCAAGCCAGACACAGTAATACATTTTAGATTTAGCTGATGTTGCAAATAACAGAAGTCACTTAAGACACTGTTTCCAGTATGTGTAGAGATGTGGACTTCATCAATAGTGGCTAGCTCTCACTGTCAGTTATTTCTATGCTTCAAAGCAATCCTCGGTTATAGCCCCTGATCCCTCAGGTCATACCAGATCATCATGACAGGGTAAGAACTTTGTCTGTTCCCTGTTATAAACACTGTAATTGTTCTCTAAATGGCCTATTTTTAAGGTTTTGTCTATTTCACTATTAAACTAGCTGGTATGTTTGGTGATGTTTGCTTAACGTATCCAAGTGCAGGATAAACATCTATCATCCCTCTGCTGGGATGAAGAGTGAGGTCAGTGATTCCCAACCCTGGTCCTAGAGGACACCCTGCCCTGAACGATTTAGGGTTTTTCCTGTTGTAACAAACCATCTTTCACTCATTAAAAAGCTTGTTATTAAACTGATTAGCCAGATCAGGTGTGTTGGGAACAGAGTAATCGCTGAAATTTGCAGGGTAGGAGGTCATCCACGACCAGGGATGTGAACCAGGTGCAATTCTAAATGGTTTGTAAATGTTATTAATGGACTTAATCCCATTTCAGTGTTTACTATGGACATTGTATCATAGGACTGGCCACTTCTATAAAGTGTGGGATCTTCACATTACCTCCTATGGGCAAAGTCGGAGAGGGCAAAGAAGGTGTGTGTTAGGCATGTAAATTCCTTGAGGATCTGTTAAAATGTGGGTCTGATATTTTCATTCTTATACCATTACTTAAGAATCTTGTTCCAGAACTGATCAGGCTGTTAGACATATGGACTTTTTTTCCTTGAGTGTTACCAGTAATTACATTCTGAAGTAAAGCCTCTGCATTTATGTTTATAAAGGCATGTCTTAATTAGACTTTGATTATATCACCCACATCCTAGATGTTGTAAAGTGGGACAATGTAAAACTAGCTGTAATTCACAAATAGCAATTTATATCTTAAATAAAAGCTAAAGGTCAGTACTTCATCCATTTCTTAATTTCTTCATTCTTCATTACTAAATCCCCTGTGATGGTGTACAGAAGCAAAAATGTAAAAATAAAAGTGTCACTGTCCAAATACTTGTACTTGACTGTATATGTAACAAAAGTATTTAATATGTAATTGTTTCGCATTTTGTTTACAAAGGATTTTGCAATGTTTGCTTTAATTGGGTGGTTTTCAGCCTCGTAGCATGGCATAGTATAGCCTACTATAGCCCACATTATTAATTTAAACCAAGATAAACACAGATCTCCATTTTGGGGCAACATTACAAATTTTAAACACAACTTTTAAACATATACACATGCAGTAAAATGGGAGTGTTTAATTGTACTGCAATGTAAATCTTGATGTAAAACTTCTCATGTCTCACAGTGTGGCGAAGATATGCCACAAAAAAAGTGAACCACATGTACTTCAACATTGTAAAACCTCAGAGCTGTCACTTGTTGTTCCCACGCTGTAGATGGCCCTCAGTAAAGAGAGGTGAGAGACTGATTTTAAAACATTTTAGTTTTTGATCAGAGTCAAATATTCCGGGTAAATATGTCTTGTATATTTATAACATATGAACTGCATCACATATAAAATATCATCTTCGAATAAAACAAACTTACAAAAAAAAAGTATTTACACAGCCTCTACTTGTTTAATATTTTATAGGCTGTGAATTCATTGATAATGGCTCCTCCTCTTCCTCTGGTGTTTCTGCTCATGGTTGTGGGTGAGTCAGCAGATCCTACTGTAACACCATCACTACACCAGCTCCCTTTGTTTCCCCTCACAAACCTCTTTTATCATTACTGAAGAGATACAGTGCTTAACTGATCATTAAGCTGTTCTTGACTAGAACTAGAGCTGTTCAGAGCTGCTGATTCCTGCTTCTCTCCGACCCCCTCCCTCACCCTGCTGCAAGACTCTCAGAGCTCTTCTCTCTTTGTGGTTTCTCTCAGAATCAGCTCAGTGTTGTTCAGTAGCTGCTGGAGTTAGAGAGGAGAGAGGTGAAGCTGTAAGCTACAGTAACTCTGACTGTCTGATGGGCTCCAGCCTCTGTGGAGAACTCTGAGGATTCTGAGACTGTATTTATGTAGCAGTGTGATTTATTCTACATAGTAAATTTTTGCTATACAGACAATTTAATAGGACAAACTGTAATAGAACTGTTATTTTAGTGATTATTCAATAATTATGTTTTTGTTAATCAGGATATTTAAAGATTGTGTAGTGTTTTTCTTCATCTCCCTTTATTTCCTACATTCTGCATTAAGAAAACCATTTTTTGTCTGAGTCTTTTTTTAATAAATATGAAAAAAGCTAAATTTTGTACTCATTATTTATTTCCATCTAAACATTATGAGATATAAATCAAATGTTTTCTCCTCCATGAAAGGATCTTCCGTCCCTGCCATCATTGAGTATCCCTGCTTAAATCCCACAGGTGACCCACATTTCTTATATAAGGTACCAAACCTGTTATTTCCTCAAATCTCTCAGCTTCACAGATCAATGAGTTAAAGCCACTAATTTCACACAGCAAATAAACAGCGCCCTCCTCCTGTCAGTCCCCAAACTGCAGTCAGAGACAGTCCCAGCAGTGATGACACCACACCTCACTACTGCTTAAAGAGACAGTACAGACACTACCCAGACTCCTGAATGCAGACAACAGTACAGCAATAATACAAAAATAGACCTATCGGTGTTCTCTGTGGGTGGGATTTTCATTCTGATTGGTTTGTGTTTGTGCTCAGTAGAACTATCAGTTTTGTGGTTGGGTTCTTGGTGCTACTTCTCTGAAGTGAATTTTTGCAGAGTGGAAAACTCTGATGGTTCAGGCTCTGATGCTTCTGTAAAGATTAACCTTGTGGGATAAAACAATCTGGAATATTGAACTATTTGTTCCTACCTTTAGATTTCATTGGTCAGAAGAAGGGAGTTGTTCAGTAATTCAGTAATAGAGCTGGAGCTGCAGTAAGAACATTTCTTTCTTTAAAAGAGTTTTAATGAACCATCAAACTCATTATGGACACCAAGTATAGTTTGATAGTATTCAGTGATGTGGGTGGAAGTTATTTGAAGAATAGGAAAAACATTAAGCTCAAAAATCAGGGTTTACTCTGATCAGGAAGTAAAAGCCTGGGCAACCTTAGTCACGGCTGACATCGCTGTTCGCAAATGTTGTGTCATACAGGCTGTTAAAAACAATAATGGGTCTTAAATAGAGTCTTGTGCAACTCCATATTTACACAGACTGACCCAGTGTTCTGTTAGGAAAGAACTGGTTGATAGTTTCCAAAACTGGACTCACCTTTGCCTCTTTACTCTACCTCAATGAAGCAGTCGAGATGTGATTGGCCAGGGCTTTACTGTGGCCTTCTTGGGTGCTGCTTGTTTGTGGGTCATTATGATATTTTTAATGTCAGGAAGTAAAACAATGCTTCATTGGATTGAGGCCAGTTGAGATGGGGGTGACTGACTTGCACCTTTTAAGAACATTCAATTTATTAAGGCCTAAAGATGTTCAAACGATGCTGGTTAAAATAAACATCATATTCTTCGCTTTTTTGAGGAAATCATAATTGTAAAGGTAGTATAAATGATATAAAAACAACTAATTGTGTAATAAAATGTGCATAACTATGTAATTAAAGGGTAGTTATGGAAGTTTTTTTTTAATACACTGATCATTAAGCTGTTCTTGACTAGAACTAGAGCTGTTCAGAGCTGCTGATTCCGACCCCCTCCCTCACCCTCACCTTGTGGTTTCTCTCAGAATCAGCTCAGTATTGTTCAATAGCTGCTGGACTTAGAGAGGAGAGAAGTAAAGCTCTTCATCACAGGATGAAGAAGAGAGCTGTTGGAAATGAAGGCACTGCACCAAATCAGGTACGTTTACCACATCATTAATAAATACATACAATAATGATAAATAAACAATAATGGTATTTTCCTTTACAGCAGTGTTTCTTAGCACTGTTCCTTTGGATCCAATGTCCTGCACAGCTTCACCTACCCTATGATGAACACATGTAAGGTTTGTGGGATGTACATGTGAAAAGGTGAGAGTGCTTTCCAAGGTCCTGTTCTAAGAGATGACCTGCAGAGCTTCTGTTTACATCATGCTAATGAGACAGATTCTGAGTAATCAGGCAAAACATAAGATGTAGTCAGTGATAATGGAGCAGAAGTCACAACCACATGCTTTCTGCCAGTTTAAACTGGAAGATCCTCCTCCAATTCTCTGCATTTTGTCTGTGAGTTCAGGAGATGAACATCGCTTAATGAAGGTAGGAAAACACTCTCTGTGCTTCTAGAATTAATAAGTGATGATTTTATTATAAATTATTTATTATAAATTTATATTTATTATAAAACCTCTATTGAGAAACACTCTGGTAGTCAAGTGCACTGATAAAGAGCAAGCCAGACACAGTAATACATTTTAGATTTAGCTGATGTTGCAAATAACAGAAGTCACTGAAGACACTGTTTCCAGTATGTGTGGAGATGTGGACTTCATCAATAGTGGCTAGCTCTCACTGTCAGTTATTTCTATGCTTCAAAGCAATCCTCGGTTATAGCCCCTGATCCCTCAGGTCATACCAGATCATCATGACAGGGTGAGACCTTTGCCATGTCTGTTCCCTGTTATAAATACTTTAGTTGTGCTCTAAGTGCCCTATTTTTAAGGTTTTGTCTATTTCACTGTTAAACTAGCTGGTCTGTTTGGTGATGTTTGCTTAACGTATCCAAGTGCAGGATACACATCCATCATCCCTCTGCTGGGATGAAGAGTGAGGTCAGTAATTCCGAACCCTGGTCCTGAAGGACACCCTGCCCTGAACGATTTAGGGGTTTTCCTGTTGTAAAAAAACATCTTTCACTCATTAAAAGCTTGTTACTAAGCTGGTTAGCCAGATCAGGTGTGTTGGGAACAGAGTAATCACTAAAATATGCAGGGTAGGAGGTCATCCATGACCAGGGATGTGAACCAGTCGCAATTCTAAATGGTTTGTAAATGTTATTAATGGACTCAATCCCATATCAGTGTTTACTATGGACATTGGATCATAGGACTGGCCACTTCTATAAAGTGTGGGAGCTTCACATTACCTACTATGGGCAAAGTCGGAGATGGCAAAGAAGTGTTTGGCGTGTAAATTCCTTGAGGATCTGTTAAAATGTGATTAGACTTTGATTATATAACACCCACATCCTAGATGTTGTAAAGTGGGACACTGTAAAACTAGCTGTAATTCACAAATAGCAATTTAATATCTTTAAATATTTTGAATAAAAGCTAAAGGTCAGTACTTCATCCACTTCTTAATTTCTTCACTCTTCATTACTAAATTACCTGTGATGGTGTACAGAAGCAAAAATGTAAAAATAAAAGTGTCACTGTACAAATACTTGTACTTGACTGTATATGTAACAAAAGTATTTAATATGTAATTGTTTCGCATTTTGTTTACAAAGGATTTTGCAATGTTTGCTTTAATTGGGTGGTTTTCAGCCTCGTTGCATGGCATAGTATAGCCTACTATAGCCCACATTATTAAATGATACCAAGATAAACACAGATCTCCATTCTGGGGCAACATTAAATATTTTAAACACAACTTTTAAACATATACACATGCAGTAATCCTGGTATTTGAGTTATTATACTGTTTCATTGTGTAAATAAATGGGAGTGTTTAATTGTACAGGAATGTAAATATGAAAAAAAAAATGTATGGATGATTATATATATATATATATATATATATATATATATATATATATATATATATATATATATATATATATATGCGCAAGTCTGCTTGTTGATGTCACTCAGATTGACTTCTCATGTCTCACAGTGTGGCGAAGATATGCCACAAAAAAAGTGAACCACATGTACTTCAACATTTTAAAACCTCAGAGCGGTCACTTGTTGTTTCCACACTGTAGATGGCCCTCAGTAAAGAGAGGTGAGAGACTCATTTTAAAACATTTTAGTTTTTAGTGAGAGTCAAATATTCCGGGTAAATATGTCTTGTATATTTACAGTGGGGAGAACAAGTATTTGATACACTGCTGATTTTGCAGGTTTTCCCACTTGCAAAGCATGTAGAAGACTGTAATTTTTTTCATAGGTACTCTTCAACTGTGAGTGATGGAATCTAAAACAAAAATCCAGAAAAATACATTGTATGATTTTTAAATAATTAATTTCCATTTTATTGTGGGAAATAAGTATTTGATCATCTATCAACCAGTAAGAATTTTGGCTCTCACAGACATGTTACTTCTTCTTTAAGAAGCCCTCCTGTTCTCCACTCATTACCTGTATTAACTGCACCTGTTTGAACTCGTTACCTGTATAAAAGACACCTGTCCACACACTCAATCAGTCAGACTCCAGCATCTCCACAATGCCCAAGACCAGAGAGCTTTGTAAGGACATCAGGGATAAAATTGTAGACCTGCACAAGGCTGGGATGGGCTACAGGACAATAGGCAAGCAGCTTGGTGAGAAGGCAACAACTGCAGGAGGGCAGGACCTGGTAAATGACCTGAATAGAGCTGGGACCACAGTCTCAAAGAAAACAATCAGTAACACTCTACGCCGTCAAGGATTAAAATCCTGCAGTGCACGCAAGGTGCCCTTCCTCAAGCCAACGCATGTCAAAGCCCGTCTGAAGTTTGCAAATGACCATCTGAATGATCCAGAGGAGGAATGGGAGAAGGTCATGTGGTCTGATGAGACAAAAATAGAACTTTTTGGTTTAAACTCCACTCGTCATGTTTGGAGGAAGAAGAATGATGAGTACAACCCCAAGAACACCATCCCAACCGTGAAGCATGGCGGTGGAAACATCATTCTTTGGGGATGCTTTTCTGCAAAGGGGACAGGACGACTGCACCGTATTGTGGGAAGGATGGATGGGGCCATGTATCGTGAGATTTTGGCCAACAACCTCCTTCCCTCAGTAAGAGCACTGAAGATGGGTCGTGGCTGGGTCTTCCAGCATGATAACGACCCAAAACACACAGCCAGGGCAACAACTTGGCTCCGTAGGAAACATCTTAAGGTCCTGGAGTGGCCTAGCCAGTCTCCAGACCTGAATCCAATAGAAAATCTTTGGAGGGAGCTTAAAGTCTGTGTGGCCCAGCGACAGCCACGAAACCTGAAGGCTCTGGAGGAGATCTGTATGGAGGAGTGGGCCAAAATCCCTGCTGCAGTGTGTGCAAACCTTGTCAAGAACTACAGGAAACGTCTCATCTCTGTAATTGCAAAGTTTCTTTTTCTGGTGTATCAAATACTTATTTCCCACAATAAAATGGAAATTAATTATTTAAAAATCATACAATGTATTTTTCTGGATTTTTGTTTTAGATTCCATCACTCACAGTTGAAGAGTACCTATGATAAAAATTACAGTCTTCTACATGCTTTGCAAGTGGGAAAACCTGAAAAATCAGCAGTGTATCAAATACTTGTTCTCCCCACTGTATAATATATGAACTGCATCACATATAAAATATCATCTTCTAATAAAAAAACACTTACAAAAAAAAAAAAACATACAAAAACAAAAGTATTTACACAGCCTCTACTTGCTTGATATTTTATAGGCTGCGAAGTCACAGAGAATGGCTCCTCCTCCTTCTCTGGTCTTTCTGCTCATGGTTGTGGGTGAGTCAGCAGATCCTACTGTAACACCATCACTACACCTGCTCCCTTTATTTCCCCTCACAAACCTCTTTCATGATTACTGTAGTAATACACTGCTGAACTGATCATTAAGCTGTTCTTGACTAGAACTAGAGCTGTTCAGAGCTGCTGATTCCTGCTTCTCTCCGACCCCCTCCCTCACCCTGCTGCAAGACTCTCAGAGCTCTTCTCTCTTTGTGGTTTCTCTCAGAATCAGCTCAGTGTTGTTCAGTAGCTGCTGGAGTTAGAGAGGAGAGAGGTGAAGCTGTAAGCTACAGTAACTCTGACTGTCTGATGGGCTCCAGCCTCTGTAATCAGATCTTTACTGCATCATATGTTTCAGGAGTGGAGTGTGAACTACAAGCAGCAGAAAATCTGTGCTTTGAAAGGATCCACAGTGTTTATGAACAGATCTTTTTCACTTCCAGAACATCTTACAGTGATGGAAACATTTTGTATCAAATTTCCAGATCCGTGTGTGGAACTGACTGATCTAAGTAAAGACCCTGATTACTCAGGCAGAGTCCAGTGTTTAACTGATGAACAGAAACACTTCTCTCTCAAATTGAGTAATGTAGTGAAGAAGGATGAACATGATTACGGATTTAGAATCACAACAGATGTGGAGAAAGACAAATGGGTGGGAAAACCTACAGTTAAAGTCAAAGTTACAGGTAAATTTTCATTGCATATAATCTCATCTTTGACATTTTTGAGGACACTACCTGCTGTTCTTTATACTTAACCTCTTAAAAATTTCTTTTTGTGAGCAAGAGAGAGAGAGAGAGAGAGAGAGAGAGAATATGGCACTTTGCACATAAATTTCTAGCAACTTTGGACATTTCTTTAAAGATCTTCCTGTCTTAGAGCTCCATGTGGAATCTCCTGGAGAAGTAACAGAGGGACAATCAGCAGATCTGACATGTAAAACCTCCTGCAGTCTGACTGATCCAACATTCATCTGGTACAAAAATGGACGTCCTTTAACCACAAAGACCATCAAGAACAACCAGCTCCACCTGCAGACAGTCAGCAGTGAGGATGCAGGCAGGTATAGCTGTGCTGTAGGAGGATCTGAACATCTCCCCTCTACTGCTCAAACTCTCAGAGTCAGATGTGAGTAAAGTCCACATTCTTCACTAAACTCTGGGAATGGTTGAACTACACAGTGATATATGATATTAGCAAAAGACGCTAAAGTCATATCTGTCTCTAGATCCTCCAAAGAGTGTCTCAGTGTCCATCAGTCCCTCTGGAGGAATAGTGGAGGACAGTTCAGTGAATCTGACCTGCAGCAGTGATGCAAACCCACCTGTGAAGATCTACACCTGGTTTAAAGGATCATCATCAGTAGGAAAAGGAGAAACTTACAGCTTTCCCAACATCAGCTCTGAGGACAGTGGAGGATACACATGCCAGAGTCGTAATGAACTTGGAGAGAGAAACTCCACTGCTGTCTTTTTAAATGTTCTGTGTACGTTTATTATCAGTATTTGACTTGATTATGTGATTTCCTGAATCTTCAAATCCTCAAAGAACTTTTTTCATCTGCTGTAGATCCTCCAAGGAATGTCTCAGTGTCCATCAGTCCCTCTGGAGAAATAGTGGAGGGCAGTTTAGTGACTCTGAACTGCAGCAGTGATGCAAACCCACCTGTGCAGAACTACACCTGGTTTAAAGAAGGTGGAAGCTCACCTGTCGGATCTGGACACACTTACAGCATCATCAGCATCACTGCTAACCACCCTGGACTGTACTACTGTGAAGCTCTGAATGCAGTTGGAGCTCAGAATGGAAGTGTGAGGATCAGTGTTCAGAGTAGGTGGTGAATAATAGTGTAAATAGCTCCAGTCTTTAAATAATGACACAGTAAAGTGATGAAGATGATCTTCTTCCTCAGCAGCTCAGAGTAGGTCTGCAGTTTGGATCGCTGCAGTGGGTTTTCTTCTACTTCTCCTGCTGATGGTCTTAATTTGCATCTACAGGTCAGTACAGTTCAGCTCTAACTCTTCTCTCAGTAAACCAAAACATTCATAATTCACATATAGTAAATCTAATATGGTTTTATTTGGTGTACCTTAATCACAGGATGAAGAAGAGAGCTGTTGGAAATGAAGGCACTGCACCAAATCAGGTAAATTTACCACATCATTAATAAATACATACAATAATGAGGGTCACCAGAAGGTGGCAGTAATTTCCTGTACAGCATTGTTTCTTAGTGCTGTTCCTGTGGATCCACTGCCCTGCACAGCCTCATCATCCTATGATGTAACACATCTGGATCCAGGTCTCTACTTCATGAGCTGGATCAGATGTGTTGGGTCAGGGGATACTAGAGAAGGTGCAGGTCAGTGGGTCTCCAGCAGAAGAATTAAAACACTACCTTTGTAAACCACTGTAATACCACACTATATCCTCTAGATGGCAGTGTACCTGTAAGGTTTGTGGGATGTAGATGTGGAAAGGTGAGATGTCCAAGGTGCTGTTCTAAGAGCTGACCT
Organism: Salminus brasiliensis; assembly: GCF_030463535.1. Classification (NCBI taxonomy): domain Eukaryota; kingdom Metazoa; phylum Chordata; class Actinopteri; order Characiformes; family Bryconidae; genus Salminus; species Salminus brasiliensis. The sequence continues at coordinate 33,443,630 of NC_132892.1, forward strand.
GCAGAGCTTCTGTTTACAGTCAGTCAGTCGTGATCAGAATGATTGACCTCCTTCAGTAAAAGTGTTTACAGTGAACCTGTTTGATGAGTGTAGATAATGAACTCCTTCAGTCTGATCACTTTACCTTCTCTAACCATCTACTGAACAGAAAGCTGACCCTACTGCTGAAGATGACACGTACACAGCTCTTCAGCTCACAGCGAGGTCCTCTGATGAGGTGTACCACACTCAGTGAGTATCTCTTCTTAAACCCTCCCTCTAGATCTCTAAAGAGTTCCTAATTCTCCAAAGACGATGGAGATCTTCATTTCTTCTCATTTTCTGCTTCATTCTGTTTTTACCTCACACAGGCTGGTCAGTCCAGGTCCACTGACGACACCTAAACAGCTCTAAACCCTCAGTCCAGGTCCACTGACGACACCTACACAGCTCTGAACCCTCAGTCCAGGTCCACTGACGACACCTACACAGCTCTGAACCCTCAGTCCAGGTCCACTGACGACACCTACACAGCTCTGAACCCTCAGTCCAGGTCCACTGACGACACCTACTCATCTCTGAACCTTCAGTCCAGGCCATCTTTTTTTCAGTCTAAGAAAATCCAAAACTGAGCCTGAATATTGATCACATCTGCAGCAGAGAGAGAGATTTAGATGTGAGATTTTTGTAGTAATATTATAATATTTTCTTCTATTAACTCATGTTTACTTGTTTTAAGTGATTTTATCTACTAACAGGATCTTATTTTATTGTCATTAAAATGTGCTTAATTCCAGAAATAAAAGCTATCTCAGATTTGGTCAAGAAATAAAGCTTGAAACCAGCAAAATGATCTGCCAGTAAAATAAAATATTTCCAGTAGATAAAATGTCTTAAAGTGTGTAAAATAATTTAGTAAAGTTAAGTTGAATAATCCTATAATAATCTTAAAACAATTTAAAATGATAAATATCAGATGTTTAGACTAGATTTAGGTGGAGTTCTCTTGCTAAGATATCATATTATTTTTGCAGTGTATTAGAATTTAAGGTGTGTGAGCTTCAGTATAGTTCAGTGAAGGCAGTCTGTAGAACGAGCAGGAATGCAGGTTTACTCAGTTACGAAACCTCCTTTTCTGGAAACGTGTGAAAGCTCAGTCCTCAGAGTGGTCATAAATGAAGACCACTACAGCCCAGGTGTCCTAATGTAGGGTCCAACATGTCTTTGAGACCTGAATCCACCACTCTGTCAGAAAAGGAGACGAACCAGAGACACCAGTTAGTTAGAAAGAGGTCAGAGCGTACGATGAATTGATGAGAAAGGCCTTAAAAGTACTGAGGAAACAGACTGCTCTGATTAATGCAGTGATGCAAAACTAAAATTGTCTTTTATGATTAACAGATATGAAAAATATATAACAATAATCAATTATTTTACTAACTTCTTTTAATAAAGTTGGGTTTTGAATGGGTGTTTTACAAGACCATGGAAATGACAGATCTTTATTTTATTATTATTATTATTATTATTACATATTGATGTTATTTATTGTTTTATTAAATTTTATTGTATTCATTTGTTATTAATTCTTAATATTATTTTTCTCCACATTTCTGATGTGTGAGTTTCTGCAGGATCTTTTTAAACTGTTGGGTCTGAATGAGCTGTTCCTCTTGGGTTCAACCTGAATTTATACTTTATGCTATGCAGAAAACATGAAGAACAGTCCCACCAGTGAAGACGTCACACCTCAGTACTGCTTATAGAGACAGTACAGACACTACCCAGACTCCTGAATGAAGACGACAGTACAGCAATAACAGCAGATATATGACTTTAATGATCATCAGGTTTGGTGGAAATGTTTATAAAGTAATAATTTCACCTTTAATGAGTTTAGATCTTCTACATCCAGTTCACTGATGGTAAGAAGATGCTGCTGCTGGGCTTGATTTCAGAGCTACAGAGGAACTGACACGTTTTACAGGCCGTCAACTGAAATGTGTGAAAAGACTTATTTTCCTAAATGAGAACATATAAATGTGTGAGATGCTGATCTGTGAAGCTCTGCTAGAACTGAGATCTTTCTGATTAGAGTCTGATGATGTTCTTTAGTCAGGTTTAGTGTTGTTATACATGTACCCCTGTGCCTCCCACCTATACAGTTTCTCACTGCAAGTAAGACTCAGGCTGGTCAAACTCCAAATTAACCTTTTAATAAAAAATGAAGAGCATGTTTGACAGATGCAGCTTTCAGTTCTCATAATTGAGGAATCTGAACATGATAATCAGCATCCTCTAACCCATAAGGGAGGATGAGCTTTAGTGTGTTTTTAGAACCAATCAGGAACTGTCTGGCCTTATCTGATCATGCTAATGAGACAGATTCTGAGTAATCAGGCAAAACATAAGATGTAGTCAGTGATAATGGAGCAGAAGTCACAACCACATGCCTTCTACCAGTTTAAACTGGAAGATCCTCCTCCAATTCTCTGCATTTTATCTGTGAGTTCAGGAGATGAACATCGCTTAATTAAGGTAGGAAAACACTCTCTGTGCTTCTAGAATTAATAAGTAGTGATGAATTTATTATTTATTAATGGGGAAATTTACTAGGTTAATAAGTGGAGTTGAGCTGTTGGTCTCTAGTGGAAATGTCTACTATAAAACTTCTATTGAGAAACACTCTGGTAGTCAAGTGCACTGATAAAGAGCAAGCCAGACACAGTAATACATTTTAGATTTAGCTGATGTTGCAAATAACAGAAGTCACTGAAGACACTGTTTCCAGTATGTGTGGAGATGTGGACTTCATCAATAGTGGCTAGCTCTCACTGTCAGTTATTTCTATGCTTCAAAGCAATCCTTCGTTATAGCCCCTGATCCCTCAGGTCATACCAGATCATCATGACAGGGTGAGACCTTTGCCATGTCTGTTCCCTGTTATAAACACAGTTGTGCTCTAAGTGGCCTATTTTTAATGTTTTGTCTATTTCACTGTTAAACTAGCTGGTATGTTTGGTGATGTTTGCTTAACGTATCCAAGTGCAGGATACACATCTATCATCCCTCTGCTGGGATGAAGAGTGAGGTCAGTAATTCCGAACCCTGGTCCTGAAGGACACCCTGCCCTGAACGATTTAGGGGTTTCCTGTTGTAACAAACCATCTTTCACTCATTAAAAGCTTGTTACTAAGCTGATTAGCCAGATCAGGTGTGTTGGGAGCAGAGTAGTCACTAAAATATGCAGGGTAGGAGGTCATCTATGACCACGGTTGTGAACCAGTCAGAAATCTAAATGGTTTGTAAATGTTATTAATGGACTTAATCCCATATCAGTGTTTACTATGGACATTGGATCATAAGACTGGCCACTTTTATAAAGTGTGGGATCTTCACATTACCTACTATGGGCAAAGCCGGAGAGGGCAAAGAAGGAGTGTGTTAGGCATGTAAATTCCTTGAGGATCTGTTAAAATGTGGGTCTGATATTTGTATTCTTATACCATTACTTAAGAATCTTGTTCCAGAACTGATCAGGCTATTAGACATATGGACTTTTTGTTCTTGAGTGTTACCAGTAATTGCATCCTGAATTTATGAAGGCATGTCTTATTTAGACTTTGATTATATAACACCCACATCCTAGATGTTGTAAAGTGGGACAATGTAAAACTAGCTGTAATTCACAAATAGCAATTTAATATCTTTAAATATTTTGAATAAAAGCTAAAGGTCAGTACTTCATCCACTTCTTAATTTCTTCACTCTTCATTACTAAATTACCTGTGATGGTGTACAGAAGCAAAAATGTAAAAACAAAAGTGTCACTGTCCAAATACTTGTACTTGACTGTATATGTAACAAAAGTATTTAATATGTAATTTTTTCGCATTTTGTTTATAAAGGATTTTGCAATGTTTGCTTTAATTGGGTGGTTTTCAGCCTCGTAGCATGGCATAGTATAGCCTACTATAGCCCACATTATTAATTTATACCAAGATAATCACAGATCTCCATTCTGGGGCAACATTAAATATTTTAAACATAACTTTTAAACATATACACATGCCATAATCCTGGTATTTGAGATATTATACTGTTTCATTGTGTAAATAAATGGGAGTGTTTAATTGTACAGGAATGTAAATATGAAAAAAAAAAATGCATGGATGATTATATATATATATATATATGCGCAAGTCTGCTTGTTGATGTCACTCAGATTGACTTCTCATGTCTCACAGTGTGGCGAAGATATGCCACAAAAAAAGTGAACCACATGTACTTCAACATTTTAAAACCTCAGAGCTGTCACTTGTTGTTCCCACACTGTAGATGGCCCTCAGTAAAGAGAGGTGAGAGACTCATTTTAAAACATTTTAGTTTTTAGTGAGAGTCAAATATTCCGGGTAAATATGTCTTGTATATTTAAAATATATGAACTGCATCACATATAAAATATCATCTTTTGATAAAACAAATTTACAAAAAAAAAAAAAAAAGTATTTACACAGCCTCCACTTGTTTGATATTTTATAGGCTGTGAAGTCACTGAGAATGGCTCCTCCTCTTCCTCTGGTGTTTCTGCTCATGGTTGTGGGTGAGTCAGCAGATCCTACTGTAACACCATCACTACACCAGCTCCCTTTATTTCCCCTCATAAACCTCTTTCATCATTACTGTAGTGATACACTGCTTAACTGATCATTAAGCTGTTCTTGACTAGAACTAGAGCTGTTCAGAGCTGCTGATTCCTGCTTCTCTCCGACCCCCTCTCTCACCCTGCTGCAAGACTCTCAGAGCTCTTCTCTCTTTGTGGTTTCTCTCAGAATCAGCTCAGTGTTGTTCAGTAGCTGCTGGAGTTAGTGAGGAGAGAGGTGAAGCTGTAAGCTACAGTAACTCTGACTGTCTGATGGGCTCCAGCCTCTGTAATCAGATCTTTACTGCATCATATGTTTCAGGAGCTTCTGGAGCAGAGTGGAGTGTGAACTACAACCAGCAGAAAATCTGTGCTTTGAAAGGATCCACAGTGTTTATGAATGGCACTTTTACACTCCCAGAAGGTCTTACAGTGATGGAGACATTTTGTATCAAATTTCCAGATCCGTGGGTGGAACTGACTGATCTAAGTAAAGACCCTGATTACTCAGGCAGGGTCCAGTGTTCAACTGATGAACAGAAACACTTCTCTCTCAAATTGAGTAATGTAATGAAGAAGGATGAACATGATTACGGATTTAGAATCACAACAGATGTGGAGAAAGACAAATGGGTGGGAAAACCTGAAGTTAAACTCAAAGTTACAGGTAAATTTTCATTGCATATAATCTCATCTTTGACATTTCTGAGGACACTACCTGCTGTTCTTTATACTTAACCTCTTAAAAATTTCTTTTTGTGAGCGAGAGAGAGAGAGAGAGAGAGAGAGAGAGAGAAAGAGAGAGAGAGAGAGAGAATATGGCACTTTGCACATAAATGTCTAGCAACTTTGGACATTTCTTTAAAGATCTTCCTGTCTTAGAGCTCCATGTGGAATCTCCTGGAGAAGTAACAGAGGGACAATCAGCAGATCTGACGTGTAAAACCACCTGCAGTCTGACTGATCCAACATTCATCTGGTACAAAAATGGACGTCCTTTAACCACAAAGACCATCAAGAACAACCAGCTCCGCCTGCAGACAGTCAGCAGTGAGGATGCAGGCAGGTATAGCTGTGCTGTAAGAGGATCTGAACATCTCCCCTCTACTGCTCAAACTCTCAGAGTCAGATGTGAGTAAAGTCCACATTCTTCACTAAACTCTGGGAATGGTTGAACTACACAGTGATATTAGATATTAGCAAGAGACACTAAAGTCATATCTGTCTCTAGATCTTCCAAAGAGTGTCTCAGTGTCCATCAGTCCCTCTGGAGGAATAGTGGAGGACAGTTCAGTGAATCTGACCTGCAGCAGTGATGCAAACCCACCTGTGAAGATCTACACCTGGTTTAAAGGATCATCATCAGTAGGAAAAGGAAAAACCTACAGCTTTCCCAACATCAGCTCTGAGGACAGTGGAGGATACACATGCCAGAGTCGTAATGAACTTGGAGAGAGAAACTCCACTGCTGTCTTTTTAAATGTTCTGTGTAAGTTTATTATCAGTATTTGACTTGATTATGTGATTTCCTGAAACTTCAAATCCTCAAAGAACTTTTTTCATCTGCTGTAGATGCTCCAAGGAATGTCTCAGTGTCCATCAGTCCCTCTGGAGAAATAGTGGAGGGCAGTTCAGTGACTCTGAACTGCAGCAGTGATGCAAACCCACCTGTGCAGAGCTACACTTGGTTTAAAGAAGGTGGAAGCTCACCTGTAGGATCTGGACACACTTACAGCATCATCAACATCACTGCTAACCACACTGGACTGTACTACTGTGAAGCTCTGAATGCAGTTGGAGCTCAGAATGGAAGTGTGAGGATCAGTGTTCAGAGTAGGTGGTGAATAATAGTGTAAATAGCTCCAGTCTTTAAATAATGACACAGTAAAGTGATGAAGATGATCTTCTTCCTCAGCAGCTCAGAGTAGGTCTGCAGTTTGGATCGCTGCAGTGGGTTTTCTTCTACTTCTCCTGCTGATGGTCTTAATTTGCATCTACAGGTCAGTACAGTTCAGCTCTAACTCTTCTCTCAGTAAACCAAAACATTCATAATTCACATATAGTAAATCTAATATGGTTTTATTTGGTGTACCTTAATCACAGGATGAAGAAGAGAGCTGTTGGAAATGAAGGCACTGCACCAAATCAGGTAAATTTACCACATCATTAATAAATACATACAATAATGAGGGTCACCAGAAGGTGGCAGTAATTTCCTGTACAGCATTGTTTCTTAGTGCTGTTCCTGTGGATCCACTGCCCTGCACAGCCTCATCATCCTATGATGTAACACATCCGGATCCAGGTCTCTTCTTCATGAGCTGGATCAGATGTGTTGGGTCCGGGGATTCTAGAGAAGGTGCAGGTCAGTGGGTCTCCAGCAGAAGAATTAAAACACTACCTTTGTAAACCACTGTAATACCACACTATATCCTCTAGATGGCAGTGTACCTGTAAGGTTTGTGGGATGTAGATGTGGAAAGGTGAGATGTCCAAGGTGCTGTTCTAAGAGCTGACCTGCAGAGCTTCTGTTTACAGTCAGTCAGTCGTGATCAGAATGATTGACCTCCTTCAGTAAAAGTGTTTACAGTGAACCTGTTTGATGAGTGTAGATAATGAACTCCTTCAGTCTGATCACTTCACCTTCTCTAACCGTCTACTGAACAGAAAGCTGACCCTACTGCTGAAGATGACACGTACACAGCTCTTCAGCTCACAGCGAGGTCCTCTGATGATGTGTACCACACTCTCTCAGTGAGTGTCTCTTCTTAATCCCTCCCTCTAGATCTCTAAAGAGTTCCTAATGCTCCAAAGACGATGGAGATCTTCATTTCTTCTCATTTTCTGCTTCATTCTGTTTTTACCTCACACAGGCTGGTCAGTCCAGGTCCACTGACGACACCTACACAGCTCTGAACTCTCAGTCCAGGTCCACTGACGACATCTACACAGCTCTAAACCCTCAGTCCAGGTCCACTGACGACACCTACACAGCTCTGAACCCTCAGTCCAGGTCCACTGACGACACCTACACAGCTCTGAACCCTCAGTCCAGGTCCACTGACGACACCTACTCATCTCTGAACCTTCAGTCCAGGCCATCTTTTTTTCAGTCTAAGAGAATCCAACACTGAGCCTGAATATTGATCACATCTGCAGCAGAGAGAGAGATTTAGATGTGAGATTGTTGTAGTAATATTATAATATTTTCTTCTATTAACTCATGTTTACTTGTTTTAAGTGATTTTATCTACTAACAGGATCTTATTTTATTGTCATAAAAATGTGCTTAATTCCAGAAATAAAAGCTATCTAAGATTTGGTCAAGAAATAAAGCTTGAAACCAGCAAAATGATCTGCCAGTAAAATAAAATATTTCCAGTAGATAAAATGTCTTAAAGTGTGTAAAATAATTTAGTAAAGTTAAGTTGAATAATCCTATAATAATCTTAAAACAATGTAAAATGATAAATATCAGATGTTTAGACTAGATTTAGGTGGAGTTCTCTTGCTAAGATATCATATTATTTTTGCAGTGTATTAGAATTTAAGGTGTGTGAGCTTCAGTATAGTTCAGTGAAGGCAGTCTGTAGAACGAGCAGGAATGCAGGTTTACTCAGTTACGAAACCTCCTTTTCTGGAAACGTGTGAAAGCTCAGTCCTCAGAGTGGTCATAAATAAAGACCACTACAGCCCAGGTGTCCTAATGTAGGGTCCAACATGTCTTTGAGACCTGAATCCACCACTCTGTCAGAAAAGGAGACGAACCAGAGACACCAGTTAGTTAGAAAGAGGTCAGAGCGTACGATGAATTGATGAGAAAGGCCTTAAAAGTACTGAGGAAACAGACTGCTCTGATTAATGCAGTGATGCAAAACTAAAATTGTCTTTTATGATTAACAGATCTGAAAAATATATAACAATAATCAATTATTTTACTAACTTCTTTTAATAAAGTTGGGTTTTGAATGGATGTTTTACAAGACCATGGAAATGACAGATCTTTATTTTATTATTATTATTATTATTATTATTATTATTATTACATATTGATGTTATTTATTGTTTTATTAAATTTTATTGTATTCATTTGTTATTAATTCTTAATATTATTTTTCTCCACATTTCTGATGTGTGAGTTTCTGCAGGATCTTTTTAAACTGTTGGGTCTGAATGAGCTGTTCCTCTTGGGTTCAACCTGAATTTATACTTTATGCTATGCAGAAAACATGAAGAACAGTCCCACCAGTGATGACGTCACACCTCAGTACTGCTTATAGAGACAGTACAGACACTACCCAGACCCCTGAATGAAGACGACAGTACAGCAATAACAGCAGATATATGACTTTAATGATCATCAGGTTTGGTGGAAATGTTTATAAAGTAATAATTTCACCTTTAATGAGTTTAGATCTTCTACATCCAGTTCACTGATGGTAAGAAGATGCTGCTGCTGGGCTTGATTTCAGAGCTACAGAGGAACTGACACGTTTTACAGGCCGTCAACTGAAATGTGTGAAAAGACTTCTTTTCCTAAATGAGAACATATAAATGTGTGAGATGCTGATCTGTGAAGCTCTGCTAGAACTGAGATCTTTCTGATTAGAGTCTGATGATGTTCTTTAGTCAGGTTTAGTGTTGTTATACATGTACCCCTGTGCCTCCCACCTATACAGTTTCTCACTGCAAGTAAGACTCAGGCTGGTCAAACTCCAAATTAACCTTTTAATAAAAAATGAAGAGCATGTTTGACAGATGCAGCTTTCAGTTCTCATAATTGAGGAATCTGAACATGATCATCAGCAACCTCTGACCCATAAGGGAGGATGAGCTTTAGTGTGTTTTTAGAACCAATCAGGAACTGTCTGGTCTTATCTGATCATGCTAATGAGACAGATTCTGAGTAATCAGGCAAAACATAAGATGTAGTCAGTGATAATGGAGCAGAAGTCACAACCACATGCCTTCTACCAGTTTAAACTGGAAGATCCTCCTCCAATTCTCTGCATTTTATCTGTGAGTTCAGGAGATGAACATCGCTTAATTAAGGTAGGAAAACACTCTCTGTGCTTCTAGAATTAATAAGTAGTGATGAATTTATTATTTATTAATGGGGAAATTTACTAGGTTAATAAGTGGAGTTGAGCTGTTGGTCTCTAGTGGAAATGTCTACTATAAAACTTCTATTGAGAAACACTCTGGTAGTCAAGTGCACTGATAAAGAGCAAGCCAGACACAGTAATACATTTTAGATTTAGCTGATGTTGCAAATAACAGAAGTCACTGAAGACACTGTTTCCAGTATGTGTGGAGATGTGGACTTCATCAATAGTGGCTAGTTCTCACTGTCAGTTATTTCTATGCTTCAAAGCAATCCTTCGTTATAGCCCCTGATCCCTCAGGTCATACCAGATCATCATGACAGGGTGAGACCTTTGCCATGTCTGTTCCCTGTTATAAACACAGTTGTGCTCTAAGTGGCCTATTTTTAATGTTTTGTCTATTTCACTGTTAAACTAGCTGGTATGTTTGGTGATGTTTGCTTAACGTATCCAAGTGCAGGATACACACCTATCATCCCTCTGCTGGGATGAAGAGTGAGGTCAGTAATTCCGAACCCTGGTCCTGAAGGACACCCTGCCTTGAACGATTTAGGGGTTTTCCTGTTGTAACAAACCATCTTTCACTCATTAAAAGCTTGTTACTAAGCTGGTTAGCCAGATCAGGTGTGTTGGGAACAGAGTAATCACTAAAATATGCAGGGTAGGAGGTCATCCACGACCAGGGATGTGAACCAGTCGCAATTCTAAATGGTTTGTAAATGTTATTAATGGACTTAATCCCATATCAGTGTTTACTATGGACATTGGATCATAGGACTGGCCACTTCTATAAAGTGTGGGAGCTTCACATTACCTACTATGGGCAAAGTCGGAGATGGCAAAAAAGGCGTGTGTTAGGCATGTAAATTCCTTGAGGATCTGTTAAAATGTGGGTCTGATATTTGTATTCTTATACCGTTACTTAAGAATCTTGTTTCAGATCTGATCAGGCTGTTAGACATATGGACTTTTTGTTCTTGAGTGTTACCGGTAATTGCATCCTGAATTTATGAAGGCATGTCTTATTTAGACTTTGATTATATAACACCCACATCCTAGATGTTGTAAAGTGGGACACTGTAAAACTAGCTGTAATTCACAAATAGCAATTTAATATCTTTAAATATTTTGAATAAAAGCTAAAGGTCAGTACTTCATCCACTTCTTAATTTCTTCACTCTTCATTACTAAACTACCTGTGATGGTGTACAGAAGCAAAAATGTAAAAACAAAAGTGTCACTGTCCAAATACTTGTACTTGACTGTATATGTAACAAAAGTATTTAATATGTAATTGTTTCGCATTTTGTTTATAAAGGATTTTGCAATGTTTGCTTTAATTGGGTGGTTTTCAGCCTCGTTGCATGGCATAGAATAGCCTACTATAGCCCACATTATTAATTTATACCAAGATAAACACAGATCTCCATTCTGGGGCAACATTAAATATTTTAAACATAACTTTTAAACATATACACATGCCATAATCCTGGTATTTGAGTTATTATACTGTTTCATTGTGTAAATAAATGGGAGTGTTTAATTGTACAGGAATGTAAATATGAAAAAAAAATGTATGGATGATATATATATATATATATATATATATATATATATATATATATATATATGCGCAAGTCTGCTTGTTGATGTCACTCAGATTGACTTCTCATGTCTCACAGTGTGGCGAAGATATGCCACAAAAAAAGTGAACCACATGTAAAACCTCAGAGCCGTCACTTGTTGTTTCCACACTGTAGATGGCCCTCAGTAAAGAGAGGTGAGAGACTCATTTTAAAACATTTTAGTTTTTAGTGAGAGTCAAATATTCCGGGTAAATATGTCTTGTATATTTATAATATATGAACTGCATCACATATAAAATATCATCTTCTAATAAAAAACACTTGCAAAAAAAAAAACATACAAAAACAAAAGTATTTACACAGCCTCTACTTGCTTGATTTTTTATAGGCTGTGAAGTCACTGAGAATGGCTCCTCCTCCTTCTCTGGTCTTTCTGCTCATGGTTGTGGGTGAGTCAGCAGATCCTACTGTAACACCATCACTACACCTGCTCCCTTTATTTCCCCTCACAAACCTCTTTCATCATTACTGTAGTGATACAGTGCTTAGCTGATCATTAAGCTGTTCTTGACTAGAACTAGAGCTGTTCAGAGCTGCTGATTCCTGCTTCTCTCCGACCCCCTCCCTCACCCTGCTGCAAGACTCTCAGAGCTCTTCTCTCTTTGTGGTTTCTCTCAGAATCAGCTCAGTGTTGTTCAGTAGCTGCTGGAGTTAGAGAGGAGAGAGGTGAAGCTGTAAGATACAGTAACTGTGACTGTCTGATGGGCTCCAGCCTCTGTACTCATATCCTTACTGCATCATATGTTTCAGGAGCTTCTGGAGCAGAGTGGAGTGTGAACTACAAGCAGCAGAAAATCTGTGCTTTGAAAGGATCCACAGTGTTTATGAATGGCACTTTTACACTCCCAGAAGGTCTTACAGTGATGGAAACATTTTGTATCAAATTTCCAGATCCGTGGGTGGAACTGACTGATCTAAGTAAAGACCCTGATTACTCAGGCAGGGTCCAGTGTTCAACTGATGAACAGAAACACTTCTCTCTCAAATTGAGTAATGTAATGAAGAAGGATGAACATGATTATGGATTTAGAATCACAACAGATGTGGAGAAAGACAAATGGGTGGGAAAACCTGCAGTTAAAGTCAAAGTTACAGGTAAATTTTCATTGCATATAATCTCATCTTTGACATTTCTGAGGGCACTACCTGCTGTTCTTTATACTTAACCTCTTAAAAATTTCTTTTTGTGAGCGAGAGAGAGAGAGAGAGAGAGAGAGAGAGAGAGAGAGAATATGGCACTTTGCACATAAATGTCTAGCAACTTTGGACATTTCTTTAAAGATCTTCCTGTCTTAGAGCTCCATGTGGAATCTCCTGGAGAAGTAACAGAGGGACAATCAGCAGTGCTGACGTGTAAAACCACCTGCAGTCTGACTGATCCAACATTCATCTGGTACAAAAATGGACGTCCTTTAACCACAAAGACCATCAAGAAAAACCAGCTCCGCCTGCAGACAGTCAGCAGTGAGGATGCAGGCAGGTATAGCTGTGCTGTAAGAGGATCTGAACATCTCCCCTCTACTGCTCAAACTCCCAGAGTCAGATGTGAGTAAAGTCCACATTCTTCACTAAACTCTGGGAATGGTTGAACTACACAGTGATATTAGATATTAGCAAGAGACACTAAAGTCATATCTGTCTCTAGATCTTCGAAAGAGTGTATCAGTGTCCATCAGTCCCTCTGGAGGAATAGTGGAGGACAGTTCAGTGAATCTGACCTGCAGCAGTGATGCAAACCCACCTGTGAAGATCTACACCTGGTTTAAAGGATCATCATCAGTAGGAAAAGGAGAAACTTACAGCATTCCCAACATCAGCTCTGAGGACAGTGGAGGATACACATGCCAGAGTCGCAATGAACTTGGAGAGAGAAACTCCACTGCTGTCTATTTAAATGTTCTGTGTACGTTTAATATCAGTATTTTACTTGATTATGTGATTTCCTGAAACTTCTAATCCTCAAAGAACTTTTTTCATTTGCTGTAGATGCTTCAAGGAATGTCTCAGTGTCCATCAGTCCCTCTGGAGAAATAGTGGAGGGCAGTTCAGTGACTCTGAACTGCAGCAGTGATGCAAACCCACCTGTGCAGAGCTACACTTGGTTTAAAGAAGGTGGAAGCTCACCTGTCGGATCTGGACACACTTACAGCATCATCAGCATCACTGCTAACCACCCTAGACTGTACTACTGTGAAGCTCTGAATGCAGTTGGAGCTCAGAATGGAAGTGTGAGGATCAGTGTTCAGAGTAGGTGGTGAATAATAGTGTAAATAGCTCCAGTCTTTAAATAATGACACAGTAAAGTGATGAAGATGATCTTCTTCCTCAGCAGCTCAGAGTAGGTCTGCAGTTTGGATCGCTGCAGTGGGTTTTCTTCTACTTCTCCTGCTGATGGTCTTAATTTGCATCTACAGGTCAGTACAGTTCAGCTCTAACTCTTCTCTCAGTAAACCAAAACATTCATAATTCACATATAGTAAATCTAATATGGTTTTATTTGGTGTACCTTAATCACAGGATGAAGAAGAGAGCTGTTGGAAATGAAGGCACTGCACCAAATCAGGTACGTTTACCACATCATTAATAAATACATACAATAATTAGGGTCACCAGAAGGTGGCAGTAATTTCCTGTACAGCATTGTTTCTTAGTGCTGTTCCTGTGGATCCACTGCCCTGCACAGCCTCATCATCCTATGATGTAACACATCCTGATCCAGGTCTCTACTTCATGAGCTGGATCAGATGTGTTGGGTCCGGGGATTCTAGAGAAGGTGCAGGTCAGTGGGTCTCCAGCAGAAGAATTAAAACACTACCTTTGTAAACCACTGTAATACCACACTATATCCTCTAGATGGCAGTGTACCTGTAAGGTTTGTGGGATGTAGATGTGGAAAGGTGAGATGTCCAAGGTGCTGTTCTAAGAGCTGACCTGCAGAGCTTCTGTTTACAGTCAGTCAGTCGTGATCAGAATGATTGACCTCCTTCAGTAAAAGTGTTTACAGTGAACCTGTTTGATGAGTGTAGATAATGAACTCCTTCAGTCTGATCACTTTACCTTCTCTAACCGTCTACTGAACAGAAAGCTGACCCTACTGCTGAAGATGACACGTACACAGCTCTTCAGCTCACAGCGAGGTCCTCTGATGATGTGTACCACACTCAGTGAGTATCTCTTCTTAAACCCTCCCTCTAGATCTCTAAAGAGTTCCTAATTCTCCAAAGACGATGGAGATCTTCATTTCTTCTCATTTTCTGCTTCATTCTGTTTTTACCTCACACAGGCTGGTAAGTCTAGGTCCACTGACAACACCTACACAGCTCTGAACCCTCAGTCCAGGTCCACTGACGACACCTACACAGCTCTAAACCCTCAGTCCAGGTCCACTGACGACACCTACACAGCTCTGAACCCTCAGTCCAGGTCCACTGACGACACCTACACAGCTCTGAACCCTCAGTCCAGGTCCACTGACGACACCTACACAGCTCTGAACCCTCAGTCCAGGTCCACTGACGACACCTACTCATCTCTGAACCTTCAGTCCAGGCCATCTTTTTTTCAGTCTAAGAAAATCCAACACTGAGCCTGAATATTGATCACATCTGCAGCAGAGAGAGAGATTTAGATGTGAGATTTTTGTAGTAATAATATAATATTTTCTTCTATTAACTCATGTTTACTTGTTTTAAGTGATTTTATCTACTAACAGGATCTTATTTTATTGTCATATAAAAAATGTCTATCTCAGATTTGGTCAAGAAATAAAGCTTGAAACCAGCAAAATGATCTGCCAGTAAAATAAAATAATTCCAGTAGAGTAAATGTCTTAAAGTGTGTAAAATAATTTAGTAAAGTTAAGTTGAATAATCCTATAATAATCTTAAAACAATTTAAAATGATAAATATCAGATGTTTAGACTAGATTTAGGTGGAGTTCTCTTGCTAAGATATCATATTATTTTTGCAGTGTATTAGAATTTAAGGTGTGTGAGCTTCAGTATAGTTCAGTGAAGGCAGTCTGTAGAACGAGCAGGAATGCAGGTTTACTCAGTTACGAAACTTCCTTTTCTGGAAACGTGTGAAAGCTCAGTCCTCAGAGTGGTCATAAATGAAGACCACTACAGCCCAGGTGTCCTAATGTAGGGTCCAACATGTCTTTGAGACCTGAATCCACCACTCTGTCAGAAAAGGAGACGAACCAGAGACACCAGTTAGTTAGAAAGAGGTCAGAGCGTACGATGAATTGATGAGAAAGGCCTTAAAAGTACTGAGGAAACAGACTGCTCTGATTAATGCAGTGATGCAAAACTAAAATTGTCTTTTATGATTAACAGATCTGAAAAATATATAACAATAATCAATTATTTTACTAACTTCTTTTAATAAAGTTGGGTTTTGAATGGATGTTTTACAAGACCATGGAAATGACAGATCTTTATTTTATTATTATTATTATTATTATTATTATTACATATTGATGGTATTTATTGTTTTATTAAATTTTATTGTATTCATTTGTTATTAATTCTTAATATTATTTTTCTCCACATTTCTGATGTGTGAGTTTCTGCAGGATCTTTTTAAACTGTTGTGTCTGAATGAGCTGTTCCTCTTGGGTTCAACCTGAATTTATACTTTATGCTATGCAGAAAACATGAAGAACAGTCCCACCAGTGATGACGTCACACCTCAGTACTGCTTATAGAGACAGTACAGACACTACCCAGACCCCTGAATGAAGACGACAGTACAGCAATAACAGCAGATATATGACTTTAATGATCATCAGGTTTGGTGGAAATGTTTATAAAGTAATAATTTCACCTTTAATGAGTTTAGATCTTCTACATCCAGTTCACTGATGGTAAGAAGATGCTGCTGCTGGGCTTGATTTCAGAGCTACAGAGGAACTGACACGTTTTACAGGCCGTCAACTGAAATGTGTGAAAAGACTTCTTTTCCTAAATGAGAACATATAAATGTGTGAGATGCTGATCTGTGAAGCTCTGCTAGAACTGAGATCTTTCTGATTAGAGTCTGATGATGTTCTTTAGTCAGGTTTAGTGTTGTTATACATGTACCCCTGTGCCTCCCACCTATACAGTTTCTCACTGCAAGTAAGACTCAGGCTGGTCAAACTCCAAATTAACCTTTTAATAAAAAATGAAGAGCATGTTTGACAGATGCAGCTTTCAGTTCTCATAATTGAGGAATCTGAACATGATAATCAGCATCCTCTGACCCATAAGGGAGGATGAGCTTTAGTGTGTTTTTAGAACCAATCAGGAACTGTCTGGCCTTATCTGATCATGCTAATGAGACAGATTCTGAGTAATCAGGCAAAACATAAGATGTAGTCAGTGATAATGGAGCAGAAGTCACAACCACATGCCTTCTACCAGTTTAAACTGGAAGATCCTCCTCCAATTCTCTGCATTTTATCTGTGAGTTCAGGAGATGAACATCGCTTAATTAAGGTAGGAAAACACTCTCTGTGCTTCTAGAATTAATAAGTAGTGATGAATTTATTATTTATTAATGGGGAAATTTACTAGGTTAATAAGTGGAGTTGAGCTGTTGGTCTCTAGTGGAAATGTCTACTATAAAACTTCTATTGAGAAACACTCTGGTAGTCAAGTGCACTGATAAAGAGCAAGCCAGACACAGTAATACATTTTAGATTTAGCTGATGTTGCAAATAACAGAAGTCACTGAAGACACTGTTTCCAGTATGTGTGGAGATGTGGACTTCATCAATAGTGGCTAGCTCTCACTGTCAGTTATTTCTATGCTTCAAAGCAATCCTTCGTTATAGCCCCTGATCCCTCAGGTCATACCAGATCATCATGACAGGGTGAGACCTTTGCCATGTCTGTTCCCTGTTATAAACACAGTTGTGCTCTAAGTGGCCTATTTTTAATGTTTTGTCTATTTCACTAATAAACTAGCTGGTATGTTTGGTGATGTTTGCTTAACGTATCCAAATGCAGGATACACATCCATCATCCCTCTGTTGGGATGAAGAGTGAGGTCAGTAATTCCGAACCCTGGTCCTGAAGGACACCCTGCCTTGAACGATTTAGGGGTTTTCCTGTTGTAACAAACCATCTTTCACTCATTAAAAGCTTGTTACTAAGCTGGTTAGCCAGATCAGGTGTGTTGGGAACAGAGTAATCACTAAAATATGCAGGGTAGGAGGTCATCCACGACCAGGGATGTGAACCAGTCGCAATTCTAAATGGTTTGTAAATGTTATTAATGGACTCAATCCCATATCAGTGTTTACTATGGACATTGGATCATAGGACTGGCCACTTCTATAAAGTGTGGGAGCTTCACATTACCTACTATGGGCAAAGTCGGAGATGGCAAAAAAGGCGTGTGTTAGGCATGTAAATTCCTTGAGGATCTGTTAAAATGTGGGTCTGATATTTGTATTCTTATACCGTTACTTAAGAATCTTGTTTCAGATCTGATCAGGCTGTTAGACACATGGACTTTTTGTTCTTGAGTGTTACCGGTAATTGCATCCTGAATTTATGAAGGCATGTCTTATTTAGACTTTGATTATATAACACCCACATCCTAGATGTTGTAAAGTGGGACACTGTAAAACTAGCTGTAATTCACAAATAGCAATTTAATATCTTTAAATATTTTGAGTAAAAGCTAAAGGTCAGTACTTCATCCACTTCTTAATTTCTTCACTCTTCATTACTAAATTACCTGTGATGGTGTACAGAAGCAAAAATGTAAAAATAAAAGTGTCACTGTACAAATACTTGTACTTGACTGTATATGTAACAAAAGTATTTAATATGTAATTGTTTCGCATTTTGTTTATAAAGGATTTTGCAATGTTTGCTTTAATTGGGTGGTTTTCAGCCTCGTTGCATGGCATAGAATAGCCTACTATAGCCCACATTATTAATTTATACCAAGATAAACACAGATCTCCATTCTGGGGCAACATTAAATATTTTAAACATAACTTTTAAACATATACACATGCCATAATCCTGGTATTTGAGATATTATACTGTTTCATTGTGTAAATAAATGGGAGTGTTTAATTGTACAGGAATGTAAATATGAAAAAAAAAATGCATGGATGATTATATATATATATATATGCGCAAGTCTGCTTGTTGATGTCACTCAGATTGACTTCTCTCTGGCGAAGATATGCCACAAAAAAAGTGAACCACATGTACTTCAACATTTTAAAACCTCAGAGCTGTCACTTGTTTTTTCCACACTGTAGATGGCCCTCAGTAAAGAGAGGTGAGAGACTCATTTTAAAACATTTTAGTTTTTAGTGAGAGTCAAATATTCCAGGTAAATATGTCTTGTATATTTAAAATATATGAACTGCATCACATATAAAATATCATCTTTTGATAAAACAAATTTACAAAAAAAAAAAAAAAACATACAAAAAAAAAAAGTATTTACACAGCCTCCACTTGCTTGATATTTGATAGGCTGTGAAGTCACTGAGAATGGCTCCTCCTCTTCCTCTGGTGTTTCTGCTCATGGTTGTGGGTGAGTCAGCAGATCCTACTGTAACACCATCACTACACCAGCTCCCTTTATTTCCCCTCACAAACCTCTTTCATCATTACTGTAGTGATTCACTGCTTAACTGATCATTAAGCTGTTCTTGACTAGAACTAGAGCTGTTCAGAGCTGCTGATTCCTGCTTCTCTCCGACCCCCTCCCTCACCCTGCTGCAAGACTCTCAGAGCTCTTCTCTCTTTGTGGTTTCTCTCAGAATCAGCTCAGTGTTGTTCAATAGCTGCTGGAGTTAGAGAGGAGAGAAGTGACGCTGTAAGCTACAGTAACTCTGACTGTCTGATGGGCTCCAGCCTCTGTAATCAGATCTTTACTGCATCATATGTTTCAGGAGCTTCTGGAGCAGAGTGGAGTGTGAACTACAACCAGCAGAAAATCTGTGCTTTGAAAGGATCCACAGTGTTTATGAATGGCACTTTTACACTCCCAGAAGGTCTTACAGTGATGGAGACATTTTGTATCAAATTTCCAGATCCGTGGGTGGAACTGACTGATCTAAGTAAAGACCCTGATTACTCAGGCAGGGTCCAGTGTTCAACTGATGAACAGAAACACTTCTCTCTCAAATTGAGTAATGTAATGAAGAAGGATGAACATGATTACGGATTTAGAATCACAACAGATGTGGAGAAAGACAAATAGGTGGGAAAACCTGAAGTTAAACTCAAAGTTACAGGTAAATTTTCATTGCATATAATCTCATCTTTGACATTTTTGAGGGCACTAACTGCTGTTCTTTATACTTAACCTCTTAAAAATTTCTTTTTGTGAGCGAGAGAGAGAGAGAGAGAGAGAGAGAGAGAAAATATGGCACTTTGCACATAAATTTCTAGCAACTTTGGACATTTCTTTAAAGATCTTCCTGTCTTAGAGCTCCATGTGGAATCTCCTGGAGAAATAACAGAGGGACAATCAGCAGATCTGACATGTAAAACCTCCTGCAGTCTGACTGATCCAACATTCATCTGGTACAAAAATGGACGTCCTTTAACCACAAAGACCATCAAGAACAACCAGCTCAACCTGCAGACAGTCAGCAGTGAGGATGCAGGCAGGTATAGCTGTGCTGTAGGAGGATCTGAACATCTCCTCTCTACTGCTCAAACTCTCAGAGTCAGATGTGAGTAAAGTCCACATTCTTCACTAAACTCTGGGAATGGTTGAACTACACAGTGATATTAGATATTAGCAAGAAACACTAAAGTCATATCTGTCTCTAGATCCTCCAAAGAATGTCTCAGTGTCCATCAGTCCCTCTGGAGGAATAGTGGAGGACAGTTCAGTGAATCTGACCTGCAGCAGTGATGCAAACCCACCTGTGAAGATCTACACCTGGTTTAAAGGATCATCATCAGTAGGAAAAGGAGAAACCTACAGCTTTCCCAACATCAGCTCTGAGGACAGTGGAGGATACACATGCCAGAGTCGTAATGAACTTGGAGAGAGAAACTCCACTGCTGTCTATTTAAATGTTCTGTGTACGTTTATTATCAGTATTTGACTTGATTATGTGATTTCCTGAATCTTCAAATCCTCAAAGAACTTTTTTCATCTGCTGTAGATGCTTCAAGGAATGTCTCAGTGTCCATCAGTCCCTCTGGAGAAATAGTGGAGGGCAGTTCAGTGACTCTGAACTGCAGCAGTGATGCAAACCCACCTGTGCAAAGCTACACTTGGTTTAAAGAAGGTGGAAGCTCACCTGTCGGATCTGGACACACTTACAGCATCATCAGCATCACTGCTAACCACCCTGGACTGTACTACTGTGAAGCTCTGAATGCAGTTGGAGCTCAGAATGGAAGTGTGAGGATCAGTGTTCAGAGTAGGTGGTGAATAATAGTGTAAATAGCTCCAGTCTTTAAATAATGACACAGTAAAGTGATGAAGATGATCTTCTTCCTCAGCAGCTCAGAGTAGGTCTGCAGTTTGGATCGCTGCAGTGGGTTTTCTTCTACTTCTCCTGCTGATGGTCTTAATTTGCATCTACAGGTCAGTACAGTTCAGCTCTAACTCTTCTCTCAGTAAACCAAAACATTCATAATTCACATATAGTAAATCTAATATGGTTTTATTTGGTGTACCTTAATCACAGGATGAAGAAGAGAGCTGTTGGAAATGAAGGCACTGCACCAAATCAGGTAAATTTACCACATCATTAATAAATACATACAATAATGAGGGTCACCAGAAGGTGGCAGTAATTTCCTGTACAGCATTGTTTCTTAGTGCTGGTCCTGTGGATCCACTGCCCTGCACAGCCTCATCATCCTATGATGTAACACATCCGGATCCAGGTCTCTTCTTCATGAGCTGGATCAGATGTGTTGGGTCCGGGGATTCTAGAGAAGGTGCAGGTCAGTGGGTCTCCAGCAGAAGAATTAAAACACTACCTTTGTAAACCACTGTAATACCACACTATGTCCTCTAGATGGCAGTGTACCTGTAAGGTTTGTGGGATGTAGATGTGGAAAGGTGAGATGTCCAAGGTGCTGTTCTAAGAGCTGACCTGCAGAGCTTCTGTTTACAGTCAGTCAGTCGTGATCAGAATGATTGACCTCCTTCAGTAAAAGTGTTTACAGTGAACCTGTTTGATGAGTGTAGATAATGAACTCCTTCAGTCTGATCACTTCACCTTCTCTAACCGTCTACTGAACAGAAAGCTGACCCTACTGCTGAAGATGACACGTACACAGCTCTTCAGCTCACAGCGAGGTCCTCTGATGAGGTGTACCACACTCTCTCAGTGAGTGTCTCTTTTTAAACCCTCCCTCTAGATCTCTAAAGAGTTCCTAATGCTCCAAAGACGATGGAGATCTTCATTTCTTCTCATTTTCTGCTTCATTCTGTTTTTACCTCACACAGGCTGGTCAGTCCAGGTCCACTGACGACACCTACACAGCTCTGATCTCTCAGTCCAGGTCCACTGACGACATCTACACAGCTCTAAACCCTCAGTCCAGGTCCACTGACGACATCTACTCATCTCTGAACCTTCAGTCCAGGCCATCTTTTTTTCAGTCTAAGAGAATCCAACACTGAGCCTGAATATTGATCACATCTGCAGCAGAGAGAGAGATTTAGATGTGAGATTGTTGTAGTAATATTATAATATTTTCTTCTATTAACTCATGTTTACTTGTTTTAAGTGATTTTATCTACTAACAGGATCTTATTTTATTGTCATAAAAATGTGCTTAATTCCAGAAATAAAAGCTATCTAAGATTTGGTCAAGAAATAAAGCTTGAAACCAGCAAAATGATCTGCCAGTAAAATAAAATATTTCCAGTAGATAAAATGTCTTAAAGTGTGTAAAATAATTTAGTAAAGTTAAGTTGAATAATCCTATAATAATCTTAAAACAATGTAAAATGATAAATATCAGATGTTTAGACTAGATTTAGGTGGAGTTCTCTTGCTAAGATATCATATTATTTTTGCAGTGTATTAGAATTTAAGGTGTGTGAGCTTTAGTATAGTTCAGTGAAGGCAGTCTGTAGAACGAGCAGGAATGCAGGTTTACTCAGTTACGAAACCTCCTTTTCTGGAAACGTGTGAAAGCTCAGTCCTCAGAGTGGTCATAAATGAAGACCACTACAGCCCAGGTGTCCTAATGTAGGGTCCAACATGTCTTTGAGACCTGAATCCACCCCTCTGTCAGAAAAGGAGACGAACCAGAGACACCAGTTAGTTAGAAAGAGGTCAGAGCGTACGATGAATTGATGAGAAAGGCCTTAAAAGTACTGAGGAAACAGACTGCTCTGATTAATGCAGTGATGCAAAACTAAAATTGTCTTTTATGATTAACAGATCTGAAAAATATATAACAATAATCAATTATTTTACTAACTTCTTTTAATAAAGTTGGGTTTTGAATGGATGTTTTACAAGACCATGGAAATGACAGATCTTTATTTTATTATTATTATTATTATTATTATTATTATTATTACATATTGATGTTATTTATTGTTTTATTAAATTTTATTGTATTCATTTGTTATTAATTCTTAATATTATTTTTCTCCACATTTCTGATGTGTGAGTTTCTGCAGGATCTTTTTAAACTGTTGTGTCTGAATGAGCTGTTCCTCTTGGGTTCAACCTGAATTTATACTTTATGCTATGCAGAAAACATGAAGAACAGCGCCCTCCTCCTGTCAGTCCCCAAACTGCAGACAGAGACAGTCCCTGCTTATAGAGACAGTACAGACACTACCCAGACTCCTGAATGAAGACGACAGTACAGCAGTAACAGCAGATATATGACTTTAATGATCATCAGGTTTGGTGGAAATGTTTATAAAGTAATAATTTCACCTTTAATGAGTTTAGATCTTCTACATCCAGTTCACTGATGGTAAGAAGATGCTGCTGCTGGGCTTGATTTCAGAGCTACAGAGGAACTGACACGTTTTACAGGCCGTCAACTCAAATGTGTGAAAAGACTTATTTTCCTAAATGAGAACATATAAATGTGTGAGATGCTGATCTGTGAAGCTCTGCTAGAACTGAGATCTTTCTGATTAGAGTCTGATGATGTTCTTTAGTCAGGTTTAGTGTTGTTATACATGTACCCCTGAGCTTCCCACCTTTACAGTTTCTCACTGCAAGCAAGACTCAGGCTGGTTAAACTCCAAATTAACTTTTTAATAAAAAATGAAGAGCATGTTTGACAGATGCAGCTTTCAGTTCTCATAATTGAGGAATCTGAACATGATCATCAGCAACCTCTGACCCATAAGGGAGGATGAGCTTTAGTGTGTTTTTAGAACCAATCAGGAACTGTCTGGCCTTATCTGATCATGCTAATGAGACAGATTCTGAGTAATCAGGCAAAACATAAGATGTAGTCAGTGATAATGGAGCAGAAGTCACAACCACATGCTTTCTGCCAGTTTAAACTGGAAGGTCCTCCTCCAATTCTCTGCATTTTATCTGTGAGTTTAGGAGATGAACATCGCTTAATTAAGGTAGGAAAACACTCTCTGTGCTTCTAGAATTAGTAAAGAGTGATTAATTTATTATTCATTAATGGGGAAATTTACTAGGTTAATAAGTGGAGTTGAGCTGTTGGTCTTTAGTGGAAATGTCTACTATAAAACTTCTATTGAGAGACACTCTGGTAGTCAAGTGCACTGATAAAGAGCAAGCCAGACACAGTAATACATTTTAGATTTAGCTGATGTTGCAAATAACAGAAGTAACTGAAGACACTGTTTCCAGTATGTGTGGAGATGTGGACTTCATCAATAGTGGCTAGCTCTCACTGTCAGTTATTTCTATGCTTCAAAGCAATCCTTCGTTAAAGCCCCTGATCCCTCAGGTCATACCAGATCATCATGACAGGGTGAGACCTTTGCCATGTCTGTTCCCTGTCATAAACACTGTCATTGTGCTCCAAGTGGCCTATTTTTAATGTTTTGTCTATTTCACTGTTAAACTAGCTGGTATGTTTGGTGATGTTTGCTTAACATATCCAAGTGCAGGGGTACACATCTATCATCCCTCTGCTGGGATGAAGAGTGAGGTCAGTGATTCCCAACCCTGGTCCTAGAGGACACCCTGCCCTGAACGATTTAGGGGTTTTCCTGTTGTAACAAACCATCTTTCACTCATTAAAAGCTTGTTATTAAACTGATTAGCCAGATCAGGTGTGTTGGGAACAGAGTAATCGCTGAAATTTGCAGGGTAGGAGGTCATCCACCACCAGGGATGTGAACCAGTCGCAATTCTAAATGGTTTGTAAATGTTATTAATGGACTCAATCCCATATCAGTGTTTACTATGGACATTGTATCATAGGACCGGCCACTTCTATAAAGTGTGGGAGCTTCACATTACCTCTTATGGGCAAAGCCGGAGAGGGCAAAGAAGGCGTGTGTTAGGCATGTAAATTCCTTGAGGATCTGTTAAAATGTGGGTCTGATATTTGCATTCTTATACCGTTACTTAAGAATCTTGTTTCAGAACTGATCAGGCTGTGACATATGGACTTTTTGTTCTTGAGTGTTACCGGTAATTACATTCTGAAGTAAAGCCTCTGCATTTATGTTTATGAAGGTATTTCCTAATAAGACTTTGATAATAATTTGATTATATAACACCCACATATCTTTAAATATTTTAAATAAAAGCTAAAGATTAGTACTTCAAATATTTCTTAATTCTTTTATTCTTCATTACTAAATCCCCTGTGATGGTGTACAGAAGCAAAAATGTAAAAACAAAAGTGTCACTGTCCAAATACTTGTACTTGACTGTATATGTAACAAAAGTATTTAATATGTAATTGTTTCGTAAAAGATTTTGTTTTTGTTTATAAAAGATTTTGTTTATAAAAGATTTTGGAAAGTTTGCTTTAATTGGGTGGTTTTAAGCCTCGTGGCATGGCATGGTATAGCCTACTATAGCCCACATTATTAATTTATACCATTGTGTGTGTGTGTGTGTGCTCAAGTCTGCTTGTTGATGTCACTCAGATTGACTTCTCATGTCTCACAGTGTGGCGAAGATATGCCACAAAAAAAGTGAACCACATGTACTTCAACATTTTAAAACCTCAGAGCTGTCACTTGTTGTTTCCACACTGTAGATGGCCCTCAGTAAAGAGAGGTGAGAGACTCATTTTAAAACATTTTAGTTTTTAGTGAGAGTCAAATATTCCGGGTAAATATGTCTTGTATATTTATAATATATGAACTGCATCACATATAAAATATCATCTTCGGATAAAACAAATTTACAAAAAAAACAACAACAACAAAAAAAAAAAGTATTTACACAGCCTCTACTTGCTTGATATTTTATAGGCTGTGAAGTCACTCAGTATGGCTCCTCCTCTTCCTCTGGTGTTTCTGCTCATAGTTGTGGGTGAGTCAGCAGATCCTACTGTAACACCATCACTACACCAGCTCCCTTTATTACCCCTCACAAACCTCTTTCATCATTACTGTAGTGATACACTGCTTAACTGATCATTAAGCTGTTCTTGACTAGAACTAGAGCTGTTCAGAGCTGCTGATTCCTGCTTCTCTCCGGCCCCCTCCCTCACCCTGCTGCAAGACTCTCAGAGCTCTTCTCTCTTTGTGGTTTCTCTCAGAATCAGCTCAGTGTTGTTCAGTAGCTGCTGGAGTTAGAGAGGAGAGAGGTGAAGCTGTAAGATACAGTAACTCTGACTGTCTGATGGGCTCCAGCCTCTGTAATCAGATCTTTACTGCATCATATGTTTCAGGAGCTTCTGGAGCAGAGTGGAGTGTGAAATACAACCAGCAGGAAATCTGTGCTTTAAACGGATCCACAGTGTTTATGAATGGTACTTTCACACATCCAGAACGTCTTAAAGTAACAGAGACATTCTGGATTCTAGATCCAGTTCAGGGTATGGACTTGACTGATATAAGGACAAGATCAAATTTCTCAGGGAGGTTCGAGTATTTTATGAATGAACAGAAACACTTCTCCCTCAAACTGAGTAATGTAACGAAGGAGGATGAACATGAGTACTGCTTCAGAATCACAACAAACGAGGACAACGAAAAATGGTTTGGTCAACCTGGAACTAAGCTACAAATTACAAGTAAGTAAAATGAGGAATTTGAGGTTTTATTTGAATGTGAAGTACTGTTTATATTCTTGCTTATTTTTCATAATAGTCCTAATTTTAAATAAAGAAATCAACCCACTGACAAAATCCTCATGTCTTTTCTATCCTGATCGAATGTTTCTCTCACTGTGTCAGAGCTCCATCTGGAATCCCCTAGAGAAGTTACAGAGGGACAATCAGCAGATCTGACGTGTAAAACCACCTGCAGTCTGAATGATCCAACATTCATCTGGTTCAAAAATGGACGTCCTTTATCCACAAAGACCATCAATAACAACCAGCTCCACCTGCAGACAGTCAGCAGTGAGGATGCAGGCAGTTATAGCTGTGCTGTAAGAGGATCTGAACATCTCCCCTCTACTGCTCAAACTCTCAGAGTCAGATGTGAGTAAAGTCCACATTCTTCACTAAACTCTGGGAATGGTTGAACAACACAGTGATATTAGATATTAGCAAGAAACACTAAAGACATATCTGTGTCTAGATCCTCCAAAGAACGTCTCAGTGTCCATCAGTCCCTCTGGTGAAATAGTGGAGGACAGTTCAGTGACTCTGACCTGCAGCAGTGATGCAAACCCACCTGTGCAGAACTACACCTGGTTTAAAGGATCATCATCAGTAGGAAAAGGAGAAACGTACAGCATTCCCAACATCAGCTCTGGGGACAGTGGAGGATACACATGCCAAAGTCGTAATGAACTTGGAGAGAGAAACTCCACTGCTGTCTATTTAAATGTTCTGTGTAAGTTGATTATCAGTCTTTGACTTGATTATTTGATTTCCGGAAACATCAAATCCTCAAAGAACTTTTTTTCATCTGCTGTAGATTCTCCAAGGAATGTCGCAGTGTCCATCAGTCCCTCTGGTGAAATAGTGGAGGACAGTTCAATGAATCTGACCTGCAGCAGTGATGCAAACCCACCTTCGCAGAACTACACCTGGTTTAAAGAAGGTGGAAGCTCACCTGTAGGATCTGGACACACTTACAGCATCATCAACATCACTGCTAACCACACTGGACTGTACTACTGTGAAGCTCTGAATGCAGTTGGAGCTCAGAATGGAAGTGTGAGGATCAGTGTTCAGAGTAGGTGGTGAATAATAGTAAATAGTAAATAGTTCCAGGCCTTAAATAATTACACAGTAAAGTGTCTTCTTCTTAAAAATCTTCTTCCTCAGCTGCCCAGAGTAGGTCTGAAGTTTGGATCGCTGCAGTGGGTTTTCTTCTTCTTCTCCTGCTGATGGTCTTAATTTGCATCTATAGGTCAGTGAAATTCAGTAAAAATTGCTTCTTCAGTGTATGGCATTGTCTGACCACATGATTGAAGTTCTATTGCACTAGAAAATGAACGCATTGTAAATCCATTAAGAGACAGAGTTCAGTTTGTGTTCTGTCATCCCAGGGTGAGGAAGAGAGACACCAGAGCTGATCATGATGGACTAACTCAGGTAAGATGGCCAGCAGTCAATTTCAGAGTTCCACACGATGTATTTTTGCTTCTGGAAACCACAGACATCATAAATGTCTCCCTTAGGACAACATCCTGTATGCCAATGCTACACCCAGCAGATCCAGACCTGTGGAGACTGCAGTTGATGCTGCCTCTGGACCTCCTGATGATGAAGTCCACTATGCAACAGTCAGGACTCGGCCTGTTATGAACACCAGTGACCAACAGGGGGAGCCTCAGTATGCCAGTGTTACATTCCACCGTCACACTGCTGCTGCAACTGGGTGAGTTTCACCAGAATAAACTTTTTTTACACTAATTACCCAAAACATTATGACCATTAAGTGAATAACATTGATTGTGTCATAACATCAGCACACGTGCAGATCCAAGATAAAATATATTATTCAGACTGAAAATATATAAGTACAACTGAGCGTAGATTCACAATCAGTATAGAAGACAGGTGTTCATGATCTGTTGTCTCATGTTTGTTTCTATTGTTTTCTAGGTCACATACTCAGAAAGTGGAAGATCCTCCAGTGATCTATGGAACAGTCAAATAGCACTGATTAAAGAAAGAGATAGATAGATAGATAGATAGATAGTCTGACAGACAGACAGATAGATCAATAGATTTATAGATAGGTTTGATCGCTTGCAAATGAAGCCTAACTTTCATTAATTTTACTCTTTTCTACAGTTTATTGAAATTCAGCATCTGAATCATCACTAGATTAGTTTTTGTTAATCAGGATATTTAAATATATTGTAGTGTTTTTCTCCTTATCTCCCTTTATTTCCTACATTCTGCATTAAGAAAACTGTTTTTTGTCTGAGTCTTTTTTTAATAAATATGAAAATAGCTGAATTTTGTACTCATTATTTATATCTGTCTAAACATTATGAGATATAAATCAAACGTTTTCTCCTCCATGAAAGGATCTTCCGTCCCTGCTATCATTGAGAAACCCTGCTGAAATCCCACAGGTGACCCACAAGTCTTATATAAGGTACCAAACCTGTTCTTTCCTCAAATCTCTCAGCTTCACAGATCAATGAGTTAAAGCCACTAATTTCACACAGCAAATAAACAGCGCCCTCCTCCTGTCAGTCCCCAAACTGCAGTCAGAGACAGTCCCAGCAGTGATGACACCACACCTCACTACTGCTTAAAGAGACAGTACAGACACTACCCAGACTCCTGAATGCAGACAACAGTACAGCAATAATACAAAAATAGACCTATCGGTGTTCTCTTTGGTGGGATTTTCATTCTGATTGGTTTGTGTTTGTGCTCAGTAGAACTATCAGTTTTGTGGTTGGGTTCTTGGTGCTACTTCTCTGAAGTGAATTTTTGCAGAGTGGAAAACTCTGATGGTTCAGGCTCTGATGCTTCTGTAAAGATTAACCTTGTGGGATGAAACAATCTGGAATATTGAACTTTTTGCTCCTACCTTTAGATTTCATTAGTCAGAAGAAGGGAAATGTTTAGTAATTCAGTAATAGAGCTGGAGCTGCAGTTCAACGTTTTTATGTTTCAGAAGAAAGATCTAAAGGGACAAATAACAGTGACTTCACACATCACGTCCAGATCTCACTCTGTTCTTCAGATGACATGGTCATGCTTAGTCTTCACTGCACACCATCAGCTGGGTGATACTGTACTGAGATCAGCACTGAACAACCCACCAGTGATCACTGCTTCATCCAGCAGCAGGAGAGGAGGAGAAACAGACAGTGGTCTTCATGGAGCTCATCACAAACATCTCTGAAATCAGACAGAGGAAATGAAGACATCATAGTTTCTCTGATAGATAAAATAAACTTAGTCCATCAGTTCAGTTAAAAAAAGGTCACACGTCCTTTAAGAGGAACCATCAATGTACTGAGCTTAGTGTTATCTGTAAGTGGCGGCAGCTTGCAGTTGTTGGAGTGTTAACTACATGCAGTTTAACAGTCCAGCCCAACATTTCTTTCAACATCAGATTCTTCTTTGCTTTTTGAGGAAATCATAAATCTTAAAGGTAGTATAAATGATATAAAAACAACTAATTGTGTAATAAAATGTGCATAACTATGCAATTAAAGCATAGTTATGGAAGTTTTTTAACACACTGATCATCAAGCTGTTCTTGACTAGAACTAGAGCTGTTCAGAGCTGCTGATTCCTGCTTCTCTCCGACCCCCTCCCTCACCCTCTTTGTGGTTTCTCTCAGAATCAGCTCAGTGTTGTTCAATAGCTGCTGGGCTTAGAGAGGAGAGAAGTAAAGCTCTTCATCACAGGATGAAGAAGAGAGCTGTTGGAAATGAAGGCACTGCACCAAATCAGGTACGTTTACCACATCATTAATAAATACATACAATAATGATAAATAAACAACAATGGTATTTTCCTTTACACCAGTGTTTCTTAGCACTGTTTCTTGGGATCCAATGTCCTGCACAGCTTCACCTATCCTATGAAGTAACACATTTGATCAAGGTTTCTACTTCATGAGCTGGATCAGATGTGTTGGGTCAGGGGATACTAGAGAAGGTGCAGTTAAGTGGGTCTCCAGCAGAAGAATTAAAACCCTGTCTTTGTAAACCACTGTAATACCACACTATATCCTCTAGATGGCAGTGTACCTGTAAGGTTTGTGGGATGTAGATGTGGAAAGGTGAGATGTCCAAGGTCCTGTTCTAAGAGATGACCTGCAGAGCTTCTGTTTACAGTCAGTCAGTCGTGATCAGAATGATTGACCTCCTTCAGTAAAAGTGTTTACAGTGAACCTGTTTGATGAGTGTAGATAATGAACTCCTTCAGTCTGATCACTTCACCTTCTCTAACCGTCCCCTGAACAGAAAGCTGACCCTACTGCTGAAGATGACACGTACACAGCTCTTCAGCTCACAGCGAGGTCCTCTGATGATGTGTACCACACTCTCTCAGTGAGTGTCTCTTTTTAAACCCTCCCTCTAGATCTCTAAAGAGTTCCTAATGCTCCACATTGGAGATCTTCATTTCTTCTCATTCTGTCTTTACCCCACACAGGCTGGTCAGTCCAGGTCCACTGACGACACCTACACAGCTCTGAACCCTCAGTCCAGGGCCACTGACGACACCTACACAGCTCTGAACCCTCAGTCCAGGTCCACTGACGACACCTACACAGCTCTGAACCCTCAGTCCAGGACCACTGACGACACCTACACAGCTCTGAACCCTCAGTCCAGGTCCACTGACGACACCTACACAGCTCTGAACCCTCAGTCCAGGTCCACTGACGACACCTACACAGCTCTGAACCCTCAGTCCAGGTCCACTGACGACACCTACACAGCTCTGAACCCTCAGTTTTTTGTTTTTTTTTCAGCCATCTTTTTTTCAGTCTGTGAGAATCCAACACTGAGCCTGGATATTGATCACATCTGCAGAAGAGAGAGAGATTTAGATGTGAGATTATTGTAGTAATAGTATTATATTACCTTTTATTAACTCATGTTTACTTGTTTTAAGTGATTTTATCTTATTGTCATAAATAATTTTTTAATTCTCCATAAATCTCAGCTTTGGTCAAGAAATAAAGTTCGAAACCAGCGGAATAATCTGCCAGTAAAATAAAATACTTCCAGTAGATAAAATGACTTAAAACATGTAAAATAATTTAGTAAAGTTAAGTTGAATAGTCCTATAATAATCTTAAAACAATGTAAATTGATAAATATCAGATGTTTAGACTAGATTTAGGAGGAGATAGATAGATATCATATAATTTTTGCAGTGTATTAGAATTTAAGGTGCTTCAGTATAGTATAACCCCATCTTATGAGTAGAGTGAAGGTCAGTCAGTGAAGGCAGTCTGTAGAAGGAGCAGAAATGCAGGTTTACTTAGTTACGAAACCTCCTTTTCTGGAAACGTGTGAAAGCTGAGTCCTCAGAGTGGTCTTAAATGAAGACCACTACAGCCCAGGTGTCCTAATGTAGGGTACAACATGTCTTTGAGACCTGAATCCACCACTCTGTCAGAAAAGAGACCAAGCAGAGAAGCCAGTTGTGTTCTATGGTCAGATGTGTAGACTGGGTATGGTATTAGATGGTTTCCAATCAGGTCCTTGTTCAAAAGACCTAAAGAGTTAATCAGAGAAAGATCAGAGAGTGTGAAGAATTAATGAGAAAGCCTTAAAAGTACTGAGGAAACAGACTGCTCTGATTAATGCAGTGATGGAAAAATAATTTCAGAATTAACAGATCTGAAAAATTTATAAAAATAATCAATTATTTTACTAACTTCTTTTAATAAAGTTGGATTTTTGAATTGATGTTTACAAGACCATGGAAATGACAGATCTTTCTATTATTGTTATTATTATCATTATTATTATTATTATTAGTAGTAGTAGTAGTAGTAGCAGTAGTAGTAGTAGTAGTATTGTTATTATTATTATTATTATTATTGTTGTTGTTGTTGTTGTTTTTATTTGTTGTTTTATTAAATTTTATTGTATTCATTTGTTATTAATTCTTAATATTATTTTTCTCCACATTTCTGATATAAACTTATGTGAGGTTCTGCAGGATCTTTTTAAGCTGTTGGGTCTGAATGAGCTGTTCCTCTTGGGTTCAACCTGAATTTATACTTTATGCTATGCAGAAAACATGAAGAAGAGCGCCCTCCTCCTGTCAGTCCCCAAACTGCAGACAGAGACAGTCCCAGCAGTGATAACGTCACACCTCAGTACTGCTTATAGAGACAGTACAGACACTACCCAGACCCCTGAATGAGGACGACAGTACAGCAATAACAGCAGATATATGACTTTAATGATCATCAGGTTTGGTGGAAATGTTTATAAAGTAATAATTTCACCTTTAATGAGTTTAGATCTTCTACATCCAGTTCACTGATGGTAAGAAGATGCTGCTGCTGGGCTTGATTTCAGAGCTACAGAGGAACTGACACGTTTCACAGGCCGTCAACTGAAATGTGTGAAAAGACTTCTTTTCCTAAATGAGAACATATAAATGTGTGAGATGCTGATCTGTGAAGCTCTGCTAGAACTGAGATCTTTCTGATTAGAGTCTGATGATGTTCTTTAGTCAGGTTTAGTGTTGTTATACATGTACCCCTGAGCTTCCCACCTATACAGTTTCTCACTGCAAGTAAGATTCAGGCTGGTCAAACTCCAAATTAACTTTTTAATAAAAAAAAAAGAATGGCATGTTTGACAGATGCAGCTTTCAATTCTCATAATTGAGGAATCTGAACATGATCATCAGCAACCTCTGACCCATAAGGGAGGATGAGCTTTAGTGTGTTTTTAGAACCAATAAGGAACTGTCTGGCCTTATCTGATCATGCTAATGAGACAGATTCTGAGTAATCAGGCAAAAAATAAGATGTAGTCAGTGATAATGGAGCAGAAGTCACAACCACATGCCTTCTACAAGTTTAAACTGGAAGATCCTCCTCCAATTCTCTGCATTTTGTCTGTGAGTTCAGGAGATGAACATCGCTTAATTAAGGTAGGAAAACACTCTCTGTGCTTCTAGAATTAATAAGTGATGAATTTATTATTTATTAATGGGGAAATTTACTAGGTTAATAAGTGGAGTTGAGCTGTTGGTCTCTAGTGGAAATGTCTACTATAAAACTTCTATTGAGAGACACTCTGGTAGTCAAGTGCACTGATAAAGAGCAAGCCAGACACAGTAATACATTTTAGATTTAGCTGATGTTGCAAATAACAGAAGTCACTGAAGACACTGTTTCCAGTATGTGTGGAGATGTGGACTTCATCAATAGTGGCTAGCTCTCACTGTCAGTTATTTCTATGCTTCAAAGCAATCCTCCGTTATAGCCCCTGATCCCTCAGGTCATACCAGATCATCATGACAGGGTAAGAACTTTGCCATGTCTGTTCCCTGTTATAAATACTGTAATTGTGCTCTAAGTGACCTATTTTTAATGTTTTGTCTATTTCACTGTTAAACTAGCTGGTATGTTTAGTGATGTTTGCTTAACGTATCCAAGTGCAGGATACACACCTATCATCCCTCTGCTGGGATGAAGAGTGAGGTCAGTAATTCCGAACCCTGGTCCTGAAGGACACCCTGCCCTGAACGATTTAGGGATTTTCCTGTTGTAACAAACCATCTTTCACTCATTAAAAGCTTGTCATTAAGCTGATTAGCCAGATCAGGTGTGTTGGGAACAGAATAGTCACTAAAATATGCAGGGCAGGAGGTCATCCACCACCAGGGTTGTGAACCAGTCCCAATTTTAAATGGTTTGTAAATGTTATTAATGGACTTAATCCCATATCAGTGTTTACTATGGACATTGTATCATAGGACTGGCCACTTTTATAAAGTGTGGGATCTTCACATTACCTACTATGGGCAAAGCCGGAGAGGGCAAAGAAGGCGGGTGTTAGGCGTGTAAATTCCTTGAGGATCTGTTAAAATGTGGGTCTGATATTTGTATTCTTATACCGTTACTTAAGAATCTTGTTCCAGATCTGATCAGGCTGTTAGACATATGGACTTTTTGTTCTTGAGTGTTACCAGTATTTACATTCTGAAGTAAAGCCTCTGCATTTATGTTTATAAAGGCATGTCTTAATTAGACTTTGATAATATAACACCCACATCCTAGATGTTGTAAAGTGGGACAATGTAAAACTAGCTGTAATTCACAAATAGCAATTTAATATCTTTAAATATCTTAAATAAAAGCTAAAGATCAGTACTTACAAATATTTCTTAATTATTTTATTCTTCATTACTAAATCCCCTGTGATGGTGTACAGAAGCAAAAATGTAA
Organism: Salminus brasiliensis; assembly: GCF_030463535.1. NCBI lineage: Eukaryota > Metazoa > Chordata > Actinopteri > Characiformes > Bryconidae > Salminus > Salminus brasiliensis. The sequence continues at coordinate 33,478,444 of NC_132892.1, forward strand.
AAATAAAAGTGTCACTGTCCAAATACTTGTACTTGACTGTATATGTAACAAAAGTATTTAATATGTAATTGTTTCGCATTTTGTTTATAAAGGATTTTGGAATGTTTGCTTTAATTGGGTGGTTTTTAGCCTCGTGGCATGGCATAGTATATAAATATGTGCTCAAGTGTGCTTGTTGATGTCACTCAGATTGACTTCTCATGTCTCACAGTGTGGCGAAGATATGCCACAAAAAAAGTGAACCACATGTACTTCAACATTTTAAAACCTCAGAGCTGTCACTTGTTGTTTCCACACTGTAGATGGCCCTCAGTAAAGAGAGGTGAGAGACTCATTTTAAAACATTTTAGTTTTTCGTGAGAGTCAAATATTCCGGGTAAATATGTCTTGTATATTTATAATATATGAACTGCATCACATAAAATATCATCTTCTGATAAAACAAATTTACAAAAAAAAAAAAAAACATACAAAAAAAAAAGTATTTACACAGCCTCTACTTGTTTGATATTTTATAGGCTGTGAAGTCACTGAGAATGGCTCCTCCTCTTCCTCTGGTGTTTCTGCTCATGGTTGTGGGTGAGTCAGCAGATCCTACTGTAACACCATCACTACACCAGCTCCCTTTGTTTCCCCTCACAAACCTCTTTCATCATTACTGTAGTGATACACTGCTGAACTGATCATTAAGCTGTTCTTGACTAGAACTAGAGCTGTTCAGAGCTGCTGATTCCTGCTTCTCTCCAACCCCCTCCCTCACCCTGCTTCAAGACTCTCAGAGCTCTTCTCTCTTTGTGGTTTCTCTCAGAATCAGCTCAGTGTTGTTCAGTAGCTGCTGGAGTTAGAGAGGAGAGAGGTGAAGCTGTAAGCTACAGTAACTCTGACTGTCTGATGGGCTCCAGCCTCTGTAATCAGATCTTTACTGCATCATATGTTTCAGGAGCTTCTGGAGCAGAGTGGAGTGTAAACTACAACCAGCAGGAAATCTGTGCTTTAAATGGATCCACAGTGTTTATGAACGGATCTTTTTCACATCCAGAAGGTCTTAAAGGTCTCAAAACATTTTTTATCATAATCCCAGATCCGTGTGTGGAGCCGACTAATCTAAGTCAAGACGCCAATTACTCAGGCAGGGTCCAGTGTTCAACTGATGAACAGAAACACTTCTCCCTCAAATTGAGTAATGTAATGAAGAAGGATGAACATGATTACGGATTTAGAATCACAACAGAGGAAGAGAAAGTCAAATGGTTGGGACAACCTGGAGTTAAACTCAATGTAACAGGTACATTTTCATATCATCTTGTCTTCGACATTTTTGAGAACACTAACTGATTGATTGTTGCATCTGTTTGTCCATGCTGCTCTTCATATTAACCTCTTAAATATTTCTCTTTGTGTGTGTGTGTGTGTGTGTGTGTGTGTGTGTGTGTGTGTGTGAGTGTGTGTGAGTGTGTGTGAGAGCGCAAGAGAGAGAGAGAGAATATGGCACTTTGCACATGAATGTCTAGCAACTTTGGACATTTCTTTAAAGATCTTCCTGTCTTAGAGCTCCATGTGGAATCTCCAGGAGAAGTGACTGAGGGACGAACAGCAGTTCTGACGTGTAAAACCACCTGCAGTCTGACTGATCCAACATTCATCTGGTACAAAAATGGACGTCCTTTAACCACAAAGACCATCAAGAACAACCAGCTCCGCCTGCAGACAGTCAGCAGTGAGGATGCAGGCAGGTATAGCTGTGCTGTAAGAGGATCTGAACATCTCCCCTCTACTGCTCAAACTCTCAGAGTCAGATGTGAGTAAAGTCCACATTCTTCACTAAACTCTGGGAATGGTTGAACTACACAGTGATATTAGATATTAGCAAGACACACTAAAGTCATATCTGTCTCTAGATCCTCCAAAGAGTGTCTCAGTGTCCATCAGTCCTTCTGGTGGAATATTGGAGGACAGTTCAGTGAATCTGACCTGCAGCAGTGATGCAAACCCACCTGTGCAGAACTACACCTGGTTTAAAGAAGGTGGAAGCTCACCTGTAGGATCTGGACACACTTACAGCCTCATCAACATCACTGCTGACCACACTGGACTGTACTATTGTGAAGCTCTGAATGCAGTTGGAGCTCAGAATGGAAGTGTGAGGATCAGTGTTCAGAGTAGGTGGTGAATAATAGTGTAAATAGTTCCAGTCTTTAAATAATTACGCAGTAAAGTGATGAAGATGATCTTCTTCCTCAGCAGCTCAGAGTAGGTATGCAGTTTGGATCACTGCAGTGGGTTTTCTTCTACTTCTCCTGCTGATGGTCTTATTTTGCATCTACAGGTCAGTACAGTTCAGCTCTAACTCTTCTCTCAGTAAACCAAAACATTCATAATTCACATATAGTAAATCTAATATGGTTTTATTTGGTGTACCTTAATCACAGGATGAAGAAGAGAGCTGTTGGAAATGAAGGCACTGCACCAAATCAGGTAAATTTACCACATCATTAATAAATACATACAATAATGAGGGTCACCAGAAGGTGGCAGTAATTTCCTGTACAGCATTGTTTCTTAGTGCTGTTCCTGTGGATCCACTGCCCTGCACAGCCTCATCATCCTATGATGTAACACATCCGGATCCAGGTCTCTACTTCATGAGCTGGATCAGATGTGTTGGGTCCGGGGATTCTAGAGAAGGTGCAGGTCAGTGGGTCTCCAGCAGAAGAATTAAAACACTACCTTTGTAAACCACTGTAATACCACACTATATCCTTTAGATGGCAGTGTACCTGTAAGGTTTGTGGGATGTAGATGTGGAAAGGTGAGATGTCCAAGGTGCTGTTCTAAGAGCTGACCTGCAGAGCTTCTGTTTACAGTCAGTCAGTCGTGATCAGAATGATTGACCTCCTTCAGTAAAAGTGTTTACAGTGAACCTGTTTGATGAGTGTAGATAATGAACTCCTTCAGTCTGATCACTTCACCTTCTCTAACCGTCCCCTGAACAGAAAGCTGACCCTACTGCTGAAGATGACACGTACACAGCTCTTCAGCTCACAGCGAGGTCCTCTGATGAGGTGTACCACACTCTCTCAGTGAGTGTCTCTTCTTAATCCCTCCCTCTAGATCTCTAAAGAGTTCCTAATGCTCCAAAGACGATGGAGATCTTCATTTCTTCTCATTTTCTGCTTCATTCTGTTTTTACCTCACACAGGCTGGTCAGTCCAGGTCCACTGACGACACCTACACAGCTCTGAACTCTCAGTCCAGGTCCACTGACGACATCTACACAGCTCTAAACCCTCAGTCCAGGTCCACTGACGACACCTACTCATCTCTGAACCTTCAGTCCAGGCCATCTTTTTTTCAGTCTAAGAGAATCCAACACTGAGCCTGAATATTGATCACATCTGCAGCAGAGAGAGAGATTTAGATGTGAGATTGTTGTAGTAATATTATAATATTTTCTTCTATTAACTCATGTTTACTTGTTTTAAGTGATTTTATCTACTAACAGGATCTTATTTTATTGTCATAAAAATGTGCTTAATTCCAGAAATAAAAGCTATCTAAGATTTGGTCAAGAAATAAAGCTTGAAACCAGCAAAATGATCTGCCAGTAAAATAAAATATTTCCAGTAGATAAAATGTCTTAAAGTGTGTAAAATAATTTAGTAAAGTTAAGTTGAATAATCCTATAATAATCTTAAAACAATGTAAAATGATAAATATCAGATGTTTAGACTAGATTTAGGTGGAGTTCTCTTGCTAAGATATCATATTATTTTTGCAGTGTATTAGAATTTAAGGTGTGTGAGCTTCAGTATAGTTCAGTGAAGGCAGTCTGTAGAACGAGCAGGAATGCAGGTTTACTCAGTTACGAAACCTCCTTTTCTGGAAACGTGTGAAAGCTCAGTCCTCAGAGTGGTCATAAATGAAGACCACTACAGCCCAGGTGTCCTAATGTAGGGTCCAACATGTCTTTGAGACCTGAATCCACCACTCTGTCAGAAAAGGAGACGAACCAGAGACACCAGTTAGTTAGTTAATCAGAAAGAGGTCAGATCGTACAATGAATTGATGAGAAAGGCCTTAAAAGTACTGAGGAAAAAGACTGCTCTGATTAATGCAGTAATGCAAAACTAAAATTGTCTTTTATGATTATTTTTATATATTTTTCAGGTCTGTTAATCAATTATTTTACTAACTTCTTTTAATAAAGTTGGATTTTGAATGGATGTTTTACAAGACCATGGAAATGACAGATCTTTATTTTATTATTATTATTATTATTATTATTATTACATATTGATGTTATTTATTGTTTTATGAAATTTTATTGTATTCATTTGTTATTACTTCTTAATATTATTTTTCTCCACATTTCTGATGTGTGAGTTTCTGCAGGATCTTTTTAAACTGTTGGGTCTGAATGAGCTGTTCCTCTTGGGTTCAACCTGAATTTATACTTTATGCTATGCTGAAAACATGAAGAACAGCGCCCTCCTCCTGTCAGTCCCCAAACTGCAGACAGAGACAGTCCCACCAGTGATGACGTCACACCTCAGTACTGCTTATAGAGACAGTACAGACACTACCCAGACTCCTGAATGAAGACGACAGTACAGCAATAACAGCAGATATATGACTTTAATGATCATCAGGTTTGGTGGAAATGTTTATAAAGTAATAATTTCACCTTTAATGAGTTTAGATCTTCTACATCCAGTTCACTGATGGTAAGAAGATGCTGCTGCTGGGCTTGATTTCAGAGCTACAGAGGAACTGACACGTTTTACAGGCCGTCAACTGAAATGTGTGAAAAGACTTCTTTTCCTAAATGAGAACATATAAATGTGTGAGATGCTGATCTGTGAAGCTCTGCTAGAACTGAGATCTTTCTGATTAGAGTCTGATGAAGTTCTTCAGTCAGGTTTAGTGTTGTTATACATGTACCCCTGAGCCTCCCACCTATACAGTTTCTCACTGCAAGTAAGACTCAGGCTGGTTAAACTCCAAATTAACTTTTTAATACAAAATGAAGAGCATGTTTGACAGATGCAGCTTTCAGTTCTCATAATTGAAGAATCTGAACATGATCATCAGCAACCTCTGACCCATAAGGGAGGATGAGCTTTAGTGTGTTTTTAGAACCAATCAGGAACTGTCTGGCCTTATCTGATCATGCTAATGAGACAGATTCTGAGTAATCAGGCAAAACATAAGATGTAGTCAGTGATAATGGAGCAGAAGTCACAACCACATGCCTTCTACCAGTTTAAACTGGAAGATCCTCCTCCAATTCTCTGCATTTTATCTGTGAGTTCAGGAGATGAACATCGCTTAATTAAGGTAGGAAAACACTCTCTGTGCTTCTAGAATTAATAAGTGATGAATTTATTATTTATTAATGGGGAAATTTACTAGGTTAATAAGTGGAGTTGAGCTGTTGGTCTTTAGTGGAAATGTCTACTATAAAACTTCTATTGAGAAACACTCTGGTAGTCAAGTGCACTGATAAAGAGCAAGCCAGACACAGTAATACATTTTAGATTTAGCTGATGTTGCAAATAACAGAAGTCACTGAAGACACTGTTTCCAGTATGTGTGGAGATGTGGACTTCATCAATAGTGGCTAGCTCTCACTGTCAGTTATTTCTATGCTTCAAAGCAATCCTTCGTTATAGCCCCTGATCCCTCAGGTCATACCAGATCATCATGACAGGGTGAGACCTTTGCCATGTCTGTTACCTGATATAAACACAGTTGTGCTCTAAGTGGCCTATTTTTAATGTTTTGTCTATTTCACTGTTAAACTAGCTGGTATGTTAGGTGATGTTTGCTTAACGTATCCAAGTGCAGGATACACACCTATCATCCCTCTGCTGGGATGAAGAGTGAGGTCAGTGATTCCCAACCCTGGTCCTAGAGGACACCCTGCCCTGAACGATTTAGGGGTTTTCCTGTTGTAACAAACCATCTTTCACTCATTAAAAGCTTGTTACTAAGCTGGTTAGCCAGATCAGGTGTGTTGGGAACAGAGTAATCGCTGAAATTTGCAAGGTAGGAGGTCATCCACCACCAGGGATGTGAACCAGGCGCAATTCTAAATGGTTTGTAAATGTTATTAATGGACTCAATCCCATATCAGTGTTTACTATGGTCATTGTATCATAGGACTGGCCACTTCTATAAAGTGTGGGAGCTTCACATTACCTACTATGGGCAAAGCCGGAGAGGGCAAAGAAGGAGTGTGTTAGGCATGTAAATTCCTTGAGGATCTGTTAAAATGTGGGTCTGATATTTGTATTCTTATACCGTTACTTAAGAATCTTGTTTCAGAACTGATCAGGCTGTTAAATTTATGGACTTTTTGTTCTTGAGTGTTACCAGTAATTGCATCCTGAATTTATGAAGGCATGTCTTATTTAGACTTTGATTATATAACACCCACATCCTAGATGTTGTAAAGTGGGACAATGTAAAACTAGCTGTAATTCACAAATAGCAATTTAATATCTTTAAATATTTTGAATAAAAGCTAAAGGTCAGTACTTCATCCACTTCTTAATTTCTTCACTCTTCATTACTAAATTACCTGTGATGGTGTACAGAAGGAAAAATGTAAAAACAAAAGTGTCACTGTCCAAATACTTGTACTTGACTGTATATGTAACAAAAGTATTTAATATGTAATTGTTTCGTAAAAGATTTTGTTTTTGTTTATAAAAGATTTTGTTTATAAAAGATTTTGGAAAGTTTGCTTTAATTGGGTGGTTTTAAGCCTCGTGGCATGGCATGGTATAGCCTACTATAGCCCACATTATTAATTTATACCAAGATAATCACAGATCTCCATTCTGGGGCAACATTAAATATTTTAAACACAACTTTTAAACATATACACATGCAGTAAAATGGGAGTGTTTAATTGTACTGCAATGTAAATCTTGATGTAAAACTTCTCATGTCTCACAGTGTGGCGAAGATATGCCACAAAAAAAGTGAACCACATGTACTTCAACATTTTAAAACCTCAGAGCTGTCACTTGTTGTTCCCACGCTGTAGATGGCCCTCAGTAAAGAGAGGTGAGAGACTGATTTTAAAACATTTTAGTTTTTAGTGAGCGTCAAATATTCCGGGTAAATATGTCTTGTATATTTATAATATATGAACTGCATCACATATAAAATATCATCTTCGGATAAAACAAATTTACAAAAAAAACAACAACAAAAAAAAAAAGTATTTACACAGCCTCTACTTGCTTGATATTTTATAGGCTGTGAAGTCACTCAGTATGGCTCCTCCTCTTCCTCTGGTGTTTCTGCTCATGGTTGTGGGTGAGTCAGCAGATCCTTCTGTAACACCATCACTACACCAGCTCCCTTTATTACCCCTCACAAACCTCTTTCATCATTACTGTAGTGATACACTGCTTAACTGATCATTAAGCTGTTCTTGACTAGAACTAGAGCTGTTCAGAGCTGCTGATTCCTGCTTCTCTCTGGCCCCCTCCCTCACCCTGCTGCAAGACTCTCAGAGCTCTTCTCTCTTTGTGGTTTCTCTCAGAATCAGCTCAGTGTTGTTCAGTAGCTGCTGGAGTTAGAGAGGAGAGAGGTGAAGCTGTAAGATACAGTAACTCTGACTGTCTGATGGGCTCCAGCCTCTGTAATCAGATCTTTACTGCATCATATGTTTCAGGAGCTTCTGGAGCAAAGTGGAGTGTGAAATACAACCAGCAGGAAATCTGTGCTTTAAAAGGATTCACAGTGTTTATGAATGGTACTTTCACACATCCAGAACGTCTTAAAGTAACAGAGACATTCTGGATTCTAGATCCAGTTCAGGGTATGGACTTGACTGATATAAGGACAAGATCAGATTTCTCAGGCAGGTTCGAGTATTTTATGAATGAACAGAAACACTTCTCTCTCAAACTGAGTAATGTAACGAAGGAGGATGAACATGAGTACTGCTTCAGAATCACAACAAACGAGGACAACGAAAAATGGTTTGGTCAACCTGGAACTAAGCTACAAATTACAAGTAAGTAAAATGAGGAAATTGAGGTTTTATTTGAATGTGAAGTACTGTTTATATTCTTGCTTATTTTTCATAATAGTCCTAATTTTAATTAAGAAATCAACCCACTGACAAAATCCTCATGTCTTTTCTATCCTGATCGAATGTTTCTCTCACTGTGTCAGAGCTCCATCTGGAATCCCCTAGAGAAGTTACAGAGGGACAATCAGCAGATCTGACGTGTAAAACCACCTGCAGTCTGAATGAGCCAACATTCATCTGGTTCAAAAATGGACGTCCTTTATCCACAAAGACCATCAAGAACAACCAGCTCCACCTGCAGACAGTCAGCAGTGAGGATGCAGGCAGGTATAGCTGTGCTGTAAGAGGATCTGAACATCTCCCCTCTACTGCTCAAACTCTCAGAGTCAGATGTGAGTAAAGTCCACATTCTTCACTAAACTCTGGGAATGGTTGAACAACACAGTGATATTAGATATTAGCAAGAAACACTAAAGACATATCTGTGTCTAGATCCTCCAAAGAACGTCTCAGTGTCCATCAGTCCCTCTGGTGAAATAGTGGAGGACAGTTCAGTGACTCTGACCTGCAGCAGTGATGCAAACCCACCTGTGCAGAACTACACCTGGTTTAAAGGATCATCATCAGTAGGAAAAGGAGAAACGTACAGCATTCCCAACATCAGCTCTGGGGACAGTGGAGGATACACATGCCAAAGTCGTAATGAACTTGGAGAGAGAAACTCCACTGCTGTCTATTTAAATGTTCTGTGTAAGTTGATTATCAGTCTTTGACTTGATTATTTGATTTCCGGAAACATCAAATCCTCAAAGAACTTTTTTTCATCTGCTGTAGATTCTCCAAGGAATGTCGCAGTGTCCATCAGTCCCTCTGGTGAAATAGTGGAGGACAGTTCAATGAATCTGACCTGCAGCAGTGATGCAAACCCACCTTCGCAGAACTACACCTGGTTTAAAGAAGGTGGAAGCTCACCTGTAGGATCTGGACACACTTACAGCATCATCAACATCACTGCTAACCACACTGGACTGTACTACTGTGAAGCTCTGAATGCAGTTGGAGCTCAGAATGGAAGTGTGAGGATCAGTGTTCAGAGTAGGTGGTGAATAATAGTAAATAGTAAATAGTTCCAGGCCTTAAATAATTACACAGTAAAGTGTCTTCTTCTTAAAAATCTTCTTCCTCAGCTGCCCAGAGTAGGTCTGAAGTTTGGATCGCTGCAGTGGGTTTTCTTCTTCTTCTCCTGCTGATGGTCTTAATTTGCATCTATAGGTCAGTGAAATTCAGTAAAAATTGCTTCTTCAGTGTATGGCATTGTCTGACCACATGATTGAAGTTCTATTGCACTAGAAAATGAGCGCATTGTAAATCCATTAAGAGACAGAGTTCAGTTTGTGTTCTGTCATCCCAGGGTGAGGAAGAGAGACACCAGAGCTGATCATGATGGACTAACTCAGGTAAGATGGCCAGCAGTCAATTTCAGAGTTCCACACGATGTATTTTTGCTTCTGGAAACCACAGACATCATAAATGTCTCCCTTAGGACAACATCCTGTATGCCAATGCTACACCCAGCAGATCCAGACCTGTGGAGACTGCAGTTGATGCTGCCTCTGGACCTCCTGATGATGAAGTCCACTATGCAACAGTCAGGACTCGGCCTGTTATGAACACCAGTGACCAACAGGGGGAGCCTCAGTATGCCAGTGTTACATTCCACCGTCACACTGCTGCTGCGACTGGGTGAGTTTCACCAGAATAAACTTTTTTTACACTAATTACCCAAAACATTATGACCATTAAGTGAATAACATTGATTGTGTCATAACATCAGCACACGTGCAGATCCAAGATAAAATATATTATTCAGACTGAAAATATATAAGTACAACTGAGCGTAGATTCACAATCAGTATAGAAGACAGGTGTTCATGATCTGTTGTCTCATGTTTGTTTCTATTGTTTTCTAGGTCACATACTCAGAAAGTGGAAGATCCTCCAGTGATCTATGGAACAGTCAAATAGCACTGATTAAAGAAAGAGAGTGTGATTTATTCTACATAGTAAATTGTTGCTATACAGACAATTTAATAGGACAAACTGTAATAGAACTGTTATTTTAGTGATTATTCAATAATTATGTTTTTGTTAATCAGGATATTTAAATATTTTGTAGTGTTTTTCTTCATCTCCCTTTATTTCCTACATTCTGCATTAAGAAAACCGTTTTGTCTAAGTCTTTTTTTAATAAATATGAAAAAAGCTGAATTTTGTACTCATTATTTATTTCCATCTAAACATTATGAGATATAAATCAAATGTTTTCTCCTCCATGAAAGGATCTTCCGTCCCTGCCATCATTGAGAATCCCTGCTGAAATCCCACAGGTGACCCACATTTCTTATATAAGGTACCAAACCTGTTATTTCCTCAAATCTCTCAGCTTCACAGATCAATGAGTTAAAGCCACTAATTTCACACAGCAAATAAACAGCGCCCTCCTCCTGTCAGTCCCCAAACTGCAGTCAGAGACAGTCCCAGCAGTGATGACACCTCACTACTGCTTAAAAATACAGTACAGACACTACCCAGACTCCTGAATGCAGACGACAGTACAGCAATAATACAAAAATAGACCTATCGGTGTTCTCTGTGGGTGGGATTTTCATTCTGATTGGTTTGTGTTTGTGCTCAGTAAAACTATCAGTTTTTGTGGTTGGGTTCTTGGTGCTACTTCTCTGAAGTGAATATTTGCAGAGTGGAAAACTCTGATGGTTCAGGCTCTGATTCTGTAAAGATTAACTTTGTGGGATGAAACAATCTGAAATATTGAACTATTTGCTCTTACCTTTAGATTTCATTAGTCAGAAGAAGGGAAATGTTTAGTAATTCAGTAATAGAGCTGGAGCTGCAGTTCAACATTGTTTTGTTTCAGAAGAAAGATCTAAAGGGGCGAATAACAATGACTTCACACATCATGTCCAGATCTCACTCTGTTCTTCAGATGACATGATCTTGCTTAGTCTCCACTGCACACCATCAGCTGGGTGATACTGTACTGAGATCAGCACTGAACATCCCACCAGTGATCATCACTGCTTCATCCAGCAGCAGGAGAGGAGGAGAATCACACAGTGGTCTTCATGGAGCTCATCACAAACATCTCTGAAATCAGACAGAGGAAATGAAGACATCATAGTTTCTCTGATAGATAAAATAAACTTAGTCCATCAGTTCAGTTAAAAAAAGGTCACACGTCCTGTAAGAGGAACCATCAATGTACTGAACTTAGTGTTATCTGTAAGTGGCGGCAGCTTGCAGTTGTTGGAGTGTTAACTACATGCAGTTTAACAGTCCAGCCCTGTCTCTCGCTTGCTGCTGCTGTGTGTCGTAACTGAATGGTAAGAACATTTCTTTCTTTAAAAGAGTTTTAATGAACCATCAAACTCATTATGGACACCAGGTATAGTTTGATAGTATTAGTATTAGATATGGGTGGAAGTTATCTGAAGAATAGGAAAAACATTAAGATAAAAAATCTGGGTTTGCTCTGATCAGAAAATAAAAGGCTGGGCAACCTTAGACATGACTGACATCGCTGTTCACAAATGTTGTGTCTGACTGTGGCTGTTACAATAATGGGTCTTAAACAGAGTCTTGTGCAACTCCATATTTACACAGACTGACCCAGTGTTCTGTTAGGAAAGAACTGGTTGATAGTGTCCAAAACTGGACTCACTTTTGCCTCTGTACTCTACCTCAATGAAGCAGTCGAGATGTGATTGGCCAGGGCTTTACTGTGGCCTTCTTGGGTGCTGCTTGTTTGTGGGTCATTATGATATTTTTAATGTCAGGAAGTAAAACAATGCTTCATTGGGTTCAGGCCAGTTGAGATGGGGGTGACTGACTCGCAACTTTTAAGAACATTCAATTTATTAAGGCCTAAAGATGTTCAAACGATGCTGGTTAAAATAAACATCATATTCTTCGCTTTTTGAGGAAATCATAATTGTAAAGGTAGTATAAATTATATAAAAACAACTAATTGTGTAATAAAATGTGCATAACTATGTAATTAAAGGGTAGTTATGGAAGTTTTTTTAATACACTGATCATTAAGCTGTTCTTGACTAGAACTAGAGCTGTTCAGAGCTGCTGATTCCTGCTTCCCTCCGACCCCCTCCTTCACCGTCTTTGTGGTTTCTCTCAGAATCAGCTTAGTATTGTTCAATAGCTGCTAGACTTAGAGAGGAGAGAAGTAAAGCTCTTCATCACAGGATGAAGAAGAGAGCTGTTGGAAATGAAGGCACTGCACCAAATCAGGTACGTTTACCACATCATTAATAAATACATACAATAATGATAAATAAACAACAATGGTATTTTCCTTTACAGCAGTGTTTCTTAGCACTGTTCCCTTGGATCCAATGTCCTGCACAGCTTCACCTATCCTATGATGAACACATGTAAGATTTGTGGGATGTAGATGTCAAAAGGTGAGAGAGTGCTGTCCAAGGTGCTGTTCTAAGAGTTGACTTGCAGAGCTTATGTTTACAGTCAGTGAATCATGATCAGAATGATTGACCTCCTTCAGTAAAAGTGTTTACAGTGTACCTGTTTGATGAGTGTAGATAATGAACTCCTTCAGTCTGATCACTTCACCTTCTCTAAACGTCCCCTGAACAGAAAGCTGACCCTACTGCTAAAGACGACACATACACAGCTCTTCAGCTCACAGCGAGGTCCTCTGATGAGGTGTACCACACTCTCTCAGTGAGTGTATCTTCTTAAACCCTCCTTCTAGATCTCTAAAGAGTTCCTAATGCTCCAATCACAATGGAGATCTTCATTTCTTCTAATTTTCTGCTTCATTCTGTCTTTCCATAACACAGGCTGGTAAGTCCAGGTCCACTGACGACACCTACACAGCTCTGAACCCTCAGTCCAGGTCCACTGACGACACCTACACAGCTCTGAACCCTCAGTCCAGGTCCACTGACGACACCTACACAGCTCTGGACCCTCAGTCCAGGCCAACTTTTTTTCAGTCTGTGAGAATCCAACACTGAGCCTGGATATTGATCAACTCTGCAGCAGAGGAGAGATTAAGATGTGAGATTATTGTAGCAATAGTATAATATTACCTTTTATTAACTCATATTTACGTGTTTTAAGTGACTTTATCTACTAACAGGATCTTATTGTCATAAATCATTTTTAATTCTCCATAAATTTCAGCTTTGGTCAAGAAATAAAAATCGAAACCATCAAAATGATCTGTCAGTAAAATAAAATACTTCCAGTAGATAAAATGTCTTTAAACATGTAAAATAATTTAGTAAAGTTAAGTTGAATAGTCCTATAATAATCTTAAAACAATGTAAATTGATAAATATCAGATGTTTAGACTAGATTTAGGTGGAGATAGATAGATATCATATAATTTTTGCAGTGTATAAGAATTTAAGGTGTGTGAGCTTCAGTATAGTATAACCCCATCTTATGAGTAGAGTAAAGGTCAGTCAGTGAAGGCAGTCTGTAGAACGAGCAGGAATGCAGGTTTACTCAGTTATGAAACCTGGAAACGTGTGAAAGCTCAGTCCTCAGAGTGGTCATAAATGAGGACCACAATAGCCCAGGTGTCCTAATGTGGGGTCCAACATGTCTTTGAGACCTGAATCCACCACTCTGTCAGAAAAGAGACCAAGCAGAGAAGCCAGTTGTGTTCTATGGTCAGATGTGTAGGCTGGGTATAGTATTAGATGGTTTCCAATCAGGTCCTTGTTCAAAAGACCTAAAGAGGTAATCAGAGAAAGATCAGAGAGTGTGAAGGATTGATGAGAAAGCCTTAAAAGGACTGAGGAAACAGACTGCTCTGATTAATGCAGTGATGGAAAAATTATTTCATAATTAACAGATCTGAAAAATGTATAAAAATAATCAATTATTTTACTAACTTCTTTTAATAAAGTTGGATTTTTGAATGGATGTTTTACAAGACCATGCAAATGACAGATCTTTCTGTTATTGTTATTATTATTATTATTATTATTAGTAGTAGTAGTAGTAGTAGTAGTAGTAGCAGCAGTAGTAGTAGTAGTAGTAGTATTATTATTATTATTATTATTATTGTTGTTGTTGTTGTTGTTATTGTTGTTTTTATTTGTTGTTTTATTCAATTTTATTTTATTCATTTGTTATTAATTCTTAATATTATTTTTCTCCACATTTCTGATATAAACTTATGTGAGGTTCTGCAGGATCTTTTTAAGCTGTTGGGTCTGAATGAGCTGTTCCTCTTGGGTTCAACCTGAATTTATACTATATGAATGAAAACATGAAGAACAGCGCCCTCCTCCTGTCAGTCCCCAAACTGCAGACAGAGACAGTCCCTGCTTATAGAGACAGTACAGACACTACCCAGACTCCTGAATGAAGACGACAGTACAGCAATAACAGCAGATATATGACTTTAATGATCATCAGGTTTGGTGGAAACCTGGTTTATAAAGCAATAATTTCACCTTTAATGAGTTTAGATCTTCTACATCCAGTTCACTGATGGTAAGAAGATGCTGCTGCTGGGCTTGATTTCAGAGCTACAGAGGAACTGACACGTTTTACAGGCCGTCAACTGAAATGTGTGAAAAGACTTCTTTTCCTAAATGAGAACATATAAATGTGTGAGATGCTGATCTGTGAAGCTCTGTTAGAACTGAGATCTTTCTGATTAGAGTCTGATGATGTTCTTTAGTCAGGTTTAGTGTTGTTATTCATGTACCCTTCAGCTTCCCACCTATACAGTTTCTCACTGCAAGTAAGATTCAGGCTGGTCAAACTCCAAATTAACTTTTTAATAAAAAATGAAGAGCATGTTTGACAGATGCAGCTTTCAGTTCTTATAATTGAGGAATCTGAACATGATAATCAGCATCCTCTGACCCATAAGGGAGGATGAGCTTTAGTGTGTTTTTAGCACCAATCAGGAACTGTCTGACCTTATCTGATCATGCTAATGAGACAGATTCTGAGTAATCAGGCAAAACATAAGATGTAGTCAGTGATAATGGAGCAGAAGTCACAACCACATGCCTTCCGCCAGTTTAAACTGGAAGATCCTCCTCCAATTCTCTGCATTTTATCTGTGAGTTCAGGAGATGAACATCGCTTAATGAAGGTAGGAAAACACTCTCTGTGCTTCTAGAATTAATAAGTGATGATTTTATTATAAATTATTTATTATAAATTTATATTTATTATAAAACCTCTATTGAGAAACACTCTGGTAGTCAAGTGCACTGATAAAGAGCAAGCCAGACACAGTAATACATTTTAGATTTAGCTGATGTTGCAAATAACAGAAGTCACTGAAGACACTGTTTCCAGTATGTGTGGAGATGTGGACTTCATCAATAGTGGCTAGCTCTCGCTGTCAGTTATTTCTATGCTTCAAAGCAATCCTCCATTATAGCCCCTGATCCCTCAGGTCATACCAGATCATCATGACAGGGTGAGACCTTTGCCATGTCTGTTCCCTGTTATAAATACTTTAGTTGTGCTCTAAGTGGCCTATTTTGTAATGTTTTGTCTATTTCACTGTTAAACTAGCTGGTATGTTTGGTGATGTTTGCTTAACGTATCCAAGTGCAGGATACACACCTATCATCCCTCTGCTGGGATGAAGAGTGAGGTCAGTAATTCCGAACCCTGGTCCTGAAGGACACCCTGCCCTGAACGATTTAGGGGTTTTCCTGTTGTAACAAACCATCTTTCACTCATTAAAAGCTTGTTACTAAGCTGGTTAGCCAGATCAGGTGTGTTGGGAACAGAGTAATCACTAAAATATGCAGGGTAGGAGGTCATCCACGACCAGGGATGTGAACCAGTCGCAATTCTAAATGGTTTGTAAATGTTATTAATGGACTCAATCCCATATCAGTGTTTACTATGGACATTGGATCATAGGACTGGCCACTTCTATAAAGTGTGGGAGCTTCACATTACCTACTATGGGCAAAGTCGGAGATGGCAAAAAAGGTGTGTGTTTGGCGTGTAAATTCCTTGAGGATCTGTTAAAATGTGGGTCTGATATTTGTATTCTTATACCGTTACTTAAGAATCTTGTTTCAGAACTGATCAGGCTGTTAGACATATGGACTTTTTGTTCTTGAGTGTTACCAGTAATTACATTCTGAAGTAAAGCCTCTGCATTTATGTTTATGAAGGCATGTCTTATTTAGACTTTGATTATATAACACCCACATCCTAGATGTTGTAAAGTGGGACACTGTAAAACTAGCTGTATTTCACAAATAACAATTTAATATCTTTAAATATTTTGAGTAAAAGCTAAAGGTCAGTACTTCATCCATTTCTTAATTTCTTCACTCTTCATTACTAAATTACCTGTGATGGTGTACAGAAGCAAAAATGTAAAAATAAAAGTGTCACTGTACATATACTTGTACTTGACTGTATATGTAACAAAAGTATTTAATATGTAATTGTTTCGCATTTTGTTTACAAAGGATTTTGCAATGTTTGCTTTAATTGGGTGGTTTTCAGCCTCGTTGCATGGCATAGAATAGCCTACTATAGCCCACATTATTAATTTATACCAAGATAAACACAGATCTCCATTCTGGGGCAACATTACATATTTTAAACACAACTTTTAAACATATACACATGCAGTAATCCAGGTATATGAGTTATTATACTGTTTAATTGTGTAAATAAATGGGAGTGTTTAATTGTACAGGAATGTAAATATAAAAAAAAAAAATGTATGGATGATTATATATATATATATGCGCAAGTCTGCTTGTTGATGTCACTCAGATTGACTTCTCATGTCTCACAGTGTGGCGAAGATATGCCACAAAAAAAGTGAACCACATGTACTTCAACATTTTAAAACCTCAGAGCCGTCACTTGTTTTTTCCACACTGTAGATGGCCCTCAGTAAAGAGAGGTGAGAGACTCATTTTAAAACATTTTAGTTTTTAGTGAGAGTCAAATATTCCGGGTAAATATGTCTTGTATATTTATAATATATGAACTGCATCACATATAAAATATCATCTTCTAATAAAAAACACTTGCAAAAAAAAAAAACATTCAAAAACAAAAGTATTTACACAGCCTCTACTTGCTTGATATTTTATAGGCTGTGAAGTCACTGAGAATGGCTCCTCCTCCTTCTCTGGTCTTTCTGCTCATGGTTGTGGGTGAGTCAGCAGATCCTACTGTAACACCATCACTACACCAGCTCCCTTTATTTCCCCTCAAAAACCTCTTTCATCATTACTGTAGTGATACACTGCTGAACTGATCATTAAGCTGTTCTTGACTAGAACTAGAGCTGTTCAGAGCTGCTGATTCCTGCTTCTCTCCGACCCCCTCCCTCACCCTGCTGCAAGACTCTCAGAGCTCTTCTCTCTTTGTGGTTTCTCTCAGAATCAGCTCAGTGTTGTTCAGTAGCTGCTGGAGTTAGAGAGGATAGAGGTGAAGCTGTAAGCTACAGTAACTCTGACTGTCTGATGGGCTCCAGCCTCTGTAATCAGATCTTTACTGCATCATATGTTTCAGGAGCTTCTGGAGCAGAGTGGAGTGTGAACTACAAGCAGCAGAAAATCTGTGCTTTGAAAGGATCCACAGTGTTTATGAATGGCACTTTTACACTCCCAGAAGGTCTTACAGTGATGGAGACATTTTGTATCAAATTTCCAGATCCGTGTGTGGAACTGACTGATCTAAGTAAAGACCCTGATTACTCAGGCAGGGTCCAGTGTTCAACTGATGAACAGAAACACTTCTCTCTCAAATTGAGTAATGTAATGAAGAAGGATGAACATGATTACGGATTTAGAATCACAACAGATGTGGAGAAAGACAAATGGGTGGGAAAACCTGCAGTTAAACTCAAAGTTACAGGTAAATTTTCATTGCATATAATCTCATCTTTGACATTTTTAAGGACACTACCTGCTGTTCTTTATACTTAACCTCTTAAAAATTTCTTTTTGTGAGCGAGAGAGAGAGAAAGAGAGAGAGAGAGAGAGAGAGAATATGGCACTTTGCACATGAATGTCTAGCAACTTTGGACATTTCTTTAAAGATCTTCCTGTCTTAGAGCTCCATGTGGAATCTCCTGGAGAAGTAACAGAGGGACAATCAGCAGATCTGACGTGTAAAACCACCTGCAGTCTGACTGATCCAACATTCATCTGGTACAAACATGGACGTCCTTTAACCACAAAGACCATCAAGAACAACCAGCTCCGCCTGCTGACAGTCAGCAGTGAGGATGCAGGCAGGTATAGCTGTGCTGTAAGAGGATCTGAACATCTCCCCTCTACTGCTCAAACTCTCAGAGTCAGATGTGAGTAAAGTCCACATTCTTCACTAAACTCTGGGAATGGTTGAACTACACAGTGATATTAGATATTAGCAAGACACACTAAAGTCATATCTGTCTCTAGATCTTCCAAAGAGTGTCTCAGTGTCCATCAGTCCCTCTGGAGGAATAGTGGAGGACAGTTCAGTGAATCTGACCTGCAGCAGTGATGCAAACCCACCTGTGAAGATCTACACCTGGTTTAAAGGATCATCATCAGTAGGAAAAGGAGAAACTTACAGCTTTCCCAACATCAGCTCTGAGGACAGTGGAGGATACACATGCCAGAGTCGTAATGAACTTGGAGAGAGAAACTCCTCTGCTGTCTATTTAAATGTTCTGTGTAAGTTTATTATCAGTATTTGACTTGATTATGTGATTTCCTGAAACTTCAAATCCTCAAAGAACTTTTTTCATCTGCTGTAGATACTCCAAGGAATGTCTCAGTGTCCATCAGTCCCTCTGGAGAAATAGTGGAGGGCAGTTCAGTGACTCTGAACTGCAGCAGTGATGCAAACCCACCTGTGCAGAACTACACTTGGTTTAAAGAAGGTGGAAGCTCACCTGTAGGATCTGGACACACTTACAGCATCATCAGCATCACTGCTAACCACCCTGGACTGTACTACTGTGAAGCTCTGAATGCAGTTGGAGCTCAGAATGGAAGTGTGAGGATCAATGTTCAGAGTAGGTGGTGAATAATAGTGTAAATAGTTCCAGTCTTTAAATAATGACACAGTAAAGTGATGAAGATGATCTTCTTCCTCAGCAGCTCAGAGTAGGTCTGCAATTTGGATCGCTGCAGTGGGTTTTC
Source organism: Salminus brasiliensis (assembly GCF_030463535.1). Taxonomy (NCBI): domain Eukaryota; kingdom Metazoa; phylum Chordata; class Actinopteri; order Characiformes; family Bryconidae; genus Salminus; species Salminus brasiliensis. The sequence continues at coordinate 33,497,710 of NC_132892.1, forward strand.
TTCTACTTCTCCTGCTGATGGTCTTAATTTGCATCTACAGGTCAGTACAGTTCAGCTCTAACTCTTCTGTCAGTAAACCAAAACATTCATAATTCACATATAGTAAATCTAATATGGTTTTATTTGGTGTACCTTAATCACAGGATGAAGAAGAGAGCTGTTGGAAATGAAGGCACTGCACCAAATCAGGTAAATTTACCACATCATTAATAAATACATACAATAATGAGGGTCACCAGAAGGTGGCAGTAATTTCCTGTACAGCATTGTTTCTTAGTGCTGTTCCTGTGGATCCACTGCCCTGCACAGCCTCATCATCCTATGATGTAACACATCCGGATCCAGGTCTCTACTTCATGAGCTGGATCAGATGTGTTGGGTCCGGGGATTCTAGAGAAGGTGCAGGTCAGTGGGTCTCCAGCAGAAGAATTAAAACACTACCTTTGTAAACCACTGTAATACCACACTATATCCTCTAGATGGCAGTGTACCTGTAAGGTTTGTGGGATGTAAATGTGGAAAGGTGAGATGTCCAAGGTGCTGTTCTAAGAGCTGACCTGCAGAGCTTCTGTTTACAATCAGTCAGTCGTGATCAGAATGATTGACCTCCTTCAGTAAAAGTGTTTACAGTGAACCTGTTTGATGAGTGTAGATAATGAACTCCTTCAGTCTGATCACTTCACCTTCTCTAACCGTCTACTGAACAGAAAGCTGACCCTACTGCTGAAGATGACACGTACACAGCTCTTCAGCTCACAGCGAGGTCCTCTGATGAGGTGTACCACACTCTCTCAGTGAGTGTCTCTTTTTAAACCCTCCCTCAAGATCTCTAAAGAGTTCCTAATGCTCCAAAGACGATGGAGATCTTCATTTCTTCTCATTCTGTCTGTACCTCACACAGGCTGGTCAGTCCAGGTCCACTGACGACACCTACTTATCTCTGAACCCTCAGTCCAGGCCATCTTTTTTTCAGTCTAAGAGAATCCAACACTGAGCCTGAATATTGATCACATCTACAGCAGAAAGAGAGAGATTTAGATGTGAGATTATTGTAGTAATAGTATATTTTCTTTCTATTAACTCATGTTTACTTGTTTTAAGTGATTTTATATACTAACAGAATCTTATTTCATTGTCATAAAAATGTGCTTAATTCCAGAAATAAAAGCTATCTAAGATTTGGTCAAGAAATAAAGCTTGAAACCAGCAAAATGATCTGCCAGTAAAATAAAATATTTCCAGTAGATAAAATGTCTTAAAGTGTGTAAAATAATTTTGTAAAGTTAAGTTGAATAATCCTATAATAATCTTAAAACAATGTAAAATGATAAATATCAGATGTTTAGACTAGATTTAGGTGGAGTTCTCTTGCTAAGATATCATATTATTTTTGCAGTGTATTAGAATTTAAGGTGTGTGAGCTTCAGTATAGTTCAGTGAAGGCAGTCTGTAGAACGAGCAGGAATGCAAGTTTACTCAGTTACGAAACCTCCTTTTCTGGAAACGTGTGAAAGCTCAGTCCTCAGAGTGGTCATAAATGAAGACCACTACAGCCCAGGTGTCCCAATGTAGGGTCCAACATGTCTTTGAGACCTGAATCCACCACTCTGTCAGAAAAGGAGACGAACCAGAGACACCAGTTAGTTAGAAAGAGGTCAGAGCGTACGATGAATTGATGAGAAAGGCCTTAAAAGTACTGAGGAAACAGACTGCTCTGATTAATGCAGTGATGCAAAACAAAAATTGTCTTTTATGATTAACAGATCTGAAAAATATATAACAATAATCAATTATTTTACTAACTTCTTTTAATAAAGTTGGGTTTTGAATGGATGTTTTACAAGACCATGGAAATGACAGATCTTTATTTTATTATTATTATTATTATTATTACATATTGATGTTATTTATTGTTTTATTAAATTTTATTGTATTCATTTGTTATTAATTCTTAATATTATTTTTCTCCACATTTCTGATGTGTGAGTTTCTGCAGGATCTTTTTAAACTGTTGGGTCTGAATGAGCTGTTCCTCTTGGGTTCAACCTGAATTTATACTTTATGCAATGCAGAAAACATGAAGAACAGCGCCCTCCTCCTGTCAGTCCCCAAACTGCAGACAGAGACAGTCCCAGCAGTGATAACGTCACACCTCAGTACTGCTTATAGAGACAGTACAGACACTACCCAGACTCCTGAATGAAGACGACAGTACAGCAATAACAGCAGATATATGACTTTAATGATCATCAGGTTTGGTGGAAATGTTTATAAAGTAATAATTTCACCTTTAATGAGTTTAGATCTTCTACATCCAGTTCACTGATGGTAAGAAGATGCTGCTGCTTGGCTTGATTTCAGAGCTACAGAGGAACTGACACGTTTTACAGGCCATCAACTGAAATGTGTGAAAAGACTTATTTTCCTAAATGAGAACATATAAATGTGTGAGATGCTGATCTGTGAAGCTCTGCTAGAACTGAGATCTTTCTGATTAGAGTCTGATGATGTTCTTTAGTCAGGTTTAGTGTTGTTATACATGTACCCCTGATCCTCCCACCTATACAGTTTCTCACTGCAAGTAAGATTCAGGCTGATCAAACACCAGATAAGCTTATTAATAAAAAATCAAGAGCATGTTTGACAGATGCAGCTTTCAGTTCTCATAATTGAGGAATCTGAACATGATCATCTGCAACCTCTTACCCATAACGGAGGATGAGCTTTAGTGTGTTTTTTAGAACCAATCAGGAACTGTCTGGCCTTATCTGATCATGCTAATGAGACAGATTCTGAGTAATTAGGCAAAAAATAAGATGTAGTCAGTGATAATGGAGCAGAAGTCACAACCACATGCCTTCTGCCAGTTTAAACTGGAAGATCCTCCTCCAATTCTCGGCATTTTATCTGTGAGTTCAGGAGATGAACATCGCTTAATGAAGGTAGGAAAACACTCTCTGTGCTACTAGAATTAATAATTGATGAATTTATTATTTATTAATGGGGAAATTTACTAAGTTAATAAGTGGAGTTGAGCTGTTGGTCTTTAGTGGAAATGTCTACTATAAAACTTCTATTGAGAGACACTCTGGTAGTCAAGTGCACTGATAAAGAGCAAGCCAGACACAGTAATACATTTTAGATTTAGCTGATGTTGCAAATAACAGAAGTAACTGAAGACACTGTTTCCAGTATGTGTGGAGATGTGGACTTCATCAATAGTGGCTAGCTCTCACTGTCAGTTATTTCTATGCTTCAAAGCAATCCTCCGTTATAGCCCCTGATCCCTCAGGTCATACCAGATCATCATGACAGGGTAAGAACTTTGCCATGTCTGTTCCCTGTTATAAATACTGTAATTGTGCTCTAAGTGACCTATTTTTAATGTTTTGTCTATTTCACTATTAAACTAGCTGGTATGTTTAGTGATGTTTGCTTAACGTATGCAAGTGCAGGATACACACCTATCATCCCTCTGCTGGGATGAAGAGTGAGGTCAGTGATTCCCAACCCTGGTCCTGAAGGACACCCTGCCCTGAACGATTTAGGGATTTTCCTGTTGTAACAAACCATCTTTCACTCATTAAAAGCTTGTCATTAAACTGATTAGCCAGATCAGGTGTGTTGGGAACAGAGTAGTCACTAAAATATGCAGGGCAGGAGGTCATCCACCACCAGGGTTGTGAACCAGTCCCAATTCTAAATGGTTTGTAAATGTTATTAATGGACTTAATCCCATATCAGTGTTTACTATGGACATTGTATCATAGGACTGGCCACTTTTATAAAGTGTGGGATCTTCACATTACCTACTATGGGCAAAGTCGGAGAGGGCAAAGAAGGCGGGTGTTAGGCATGTAAATTTCTTGAGGATCTGTTAAAATGTGGGTCTGATATTTTCATTCTTATACCGTTACTTAAGAATCTTGTTCCAGAACTGATCAGGCTGTTAGACATATGGACTTTTTGTTCTTGAGTGTTACCAGTAATTACATTCTGAAGCCTCTGCATTTATGTTTATGAAGGCATGTCTTAATTAGACTTTGATTATATAACACCCACATCCTAGATGTTGTAAAGTGGGACAATGTTAAACTAGCTGTAATTCACAAATGGCAATTTCATATCTTTAAATATCTTAAATAACAGCTAAAGGTCAGTACTTCATCCATTTCTTAATTTCTTCACTCTTCATTACTAAATCCCCTGTGATGGTGTACAGAAGCAAAAATGTAAAAATAAAAGTGTCACTGTCCAAATACTTGTACTTGACTGTATATGTAACAAAAGTATTTAATATGTAATTGTTTTCCATTTTGTTTATAAAGGATTTTGGAATGGTTGCTTTAACTGGGTGGTTTTCAGCCTCGTAGCATGGCATAGTATAGCCTACTATAGCCCACATTATTAATTTAAACCAAGATAATCACAGATCTCCATTTTGGGGCAGCATTAAAAATTTTAAACACAACTTTTAAACATATACACATGCCATAATCCAGGTATATGAGTTATTATACTGTTTAATTGTGTAAATAAATGGGAGTGTTTAATTGTACTGGAATGTAAATATGTAAAAAAAATGTATGGATGATATATATATTGACTTATATAGACTTGAGCACACACACACACACACACACACGCACACACACACACACACATATATATATATATATATATATATATATATATATATATATATATATGTGTGTGTGTGTGTGTGTGTGTGTGTGTGTGTGTGTGTGTGTGCTCAAGTCTGCTTGTTGATGTCACTCAGATTGACTTCTCATGTCTCACAGTGTGGCGAAGATATGCCACAAAAAAAGTGAACTACATGTACTTCAACATTTTAAAACCTCAGAGCTGTCACTTGTTGTTTCCACACTGTAGATGGCCCTCAGTAAAGAGAGGTGAGAGACTCATTTTAAAACATTTTAGTTTTTGGTACGAGTCAAATATTCCGGGTAAATATGTCTTGTATATTTATAATATATGAACTGCATCACATATAAAATATCATCTTTGGATAAAACAGAAACTTTATGTTCTTACAAAAGTATTTACACAGCCTCTACTTGTTTGATAATTTTATAGGCTGTGAAGTCACTGAGAATGGCTCCTCCTCTTCCTCTGGTCTTTCTGCTCATGGTTGTGGGTGAGTCAGCAGATCCTACTGTAACACCATCACTACACCAGCTCCCTTTGTTTCCCCTCACAAACCTCTTTCATGATTACTGTAGTGATACACTGCTTAACTGATCATTAAGCTGTTCTTGACTAGAACTAGAGCTGTTCAGAGCTGCTGATTCCTGCTTCTCTCCGACCCCCTCCCTCACCCTGCTGCAAGACTCTCAGAGCTCTTCTCTCTTTGTGGTTTCTCTCAGAATCAGCTCAGTGTTGTTCAGTAGCTGCTGGAGTTAGAGAGGAGAGAGTTGAAGCTGTAAGCTACAGTAACTCTGACTGTCTGATGGGCTCCAGCCTCTGTAATCAGATCTTTACTGCATCATATGTTTCAGGAGCTTCTGGAGCAGAGTGGAGTGTGAACTACAACCAGCAGGAAATCTGTGCTTTAAATGGATCCACAGTGTTTATGAACGGATCTTTTGCACATCCAGAAGGTCTTAAAGGTCTCAAAACATTTTTTATCATAATCCCAGATCCGTGGGTGGAGCCGACTAATCTAAGTCAAGACGCCAATTACTCAGGCAGGGTCCAGTGTTCAACTGATGAACAGAAACACTTCTCCCTCAAATTGAGTAATGTAATAAAGAAGGATGAACATGATTACGGATTTAGAATCACAACAGAGGAAGAGAAAGTCAAATGGTTGGGACAACCTGGAGTTAAACTCAATGTAACAGGTACATTTTCATATCATCTTGTCTTTGACATTTTTGAGAACACTAACTGATTGATTGTTGCATCTGTTTGTCCATGCTGCTCTTCATATTAACCTCTTAAATATTTCTCTTTGTGTGTGTGTGTGTGTGTGTGTGTGTGTGTGTGTGTGTGTGAGTGTGTGTGTGAGAGCGCAAGAGAGAGAGAGAGAATATGGCACTTTGCACATGAATGTCTAGCAACTTTGGACATTTCTTTAAAGATCTTCCTGTCTTAGAGCTCCATGTGGAATCTCCAGGAGAAGTGACTGAGGGACGAACAGCAGTTCTGACGTGTAACACCAACTGCAGTCTGACTGATCCAACATTCATCTGGTTCAAAAATGGACGTCCTTTAACCACAAAGACCATCAGGAACAACCAGCTCCACCTGCAGACAGTCAGCAGTGAGGATGCAGGCAGGTATAGCTGTGCTGTAGGAGGATCTGAACATCTCCCCTCTACTGCTCAAACTCTCAGAGTCAGATGTGAGTAAAGTCCACATTCTTCACTAAACTCTGGGAATGGTTGAACTACACAGTGATATTAGATATTAGCAAGACACACTAAAGTCATATCTGTCTCTAGATCCTCCAAAGAGTGTCTCAGTGTCCATCAGTCCTTCTGGTGGAATAGTGGAGGACAGTTCAGTGAATCTGACCTGCAGCAGTGATGCAAACCCACCTGTGCAGAACTACACCTGGTTTAAAGAAGGTGGAAGCTCACCTGTAGGATCTGGACACACTTACAGCCTCATCAACATCACTGCTGACCACACTGGACTGTACTACTGTGAAGCTCAGAATGCAGTTGGAGCTCAGAATGGAAGTGTGAGGATCAGTGTTCAGAGTAGGTGGTGAATAATAGTGTAAATAGCTCCAGTCTTTAAATAATGACACAGTAAAGTGATGAAGATGATCTTCTTCCTCAGCAGCTCCGAGTAGGTCTGCAGTTTGGATCGCTGCAGTGGGTTTTCTTCTTCTTCTCCTGCTGATGGTCTTAATTTGCATCTACAGGTCAGTGAAATTCAGTAAAACTTGCTCCTTCAGTGTATGCCATTGTCTGACCACATGTTTGAAGTTCCAATGCACTAGAAAATTAAAGCATTGTAAATCCAGTAATGAGACAGAGTTCAGTTTTTGTTCTGTCATCCCAGGGTGAAGAAGAGAGACACCAGAGCTGATCATGATGGACTAACTCAGGTAAGCTAGCCAGCAGTCAATTTTAGGAATCGACACAATGTATTTTTGTATCTGGAAACCACAGGAAATATAAGAGAGATTTTCACTTAATCTTCAGAAATGAGATGTTTAGTAACTTCATTATAAATGTCTCCTCAGGACAACATCCTGTATGCCAGCGCTACACCCAGAGGATCCAGGCCTGTAGAGACTGCAGTTGATGCTGCCTCTGGACCTCCTAAAGATGAAGTCCACTATGCAACAGTCAGGACTCGGCCTGTTGTGAACACCAGTGACCAACAGGGGGAGCCTCAGTATGCCAGTGTTACATTCCTCCGCCACACTGCTGCTGCGACTGGGTGAGTTTCACCAGAATAAACATTGATTATGTCATAACAGCAGCACATGTGCAGATCTAGGATAAAATATATTATTCAGACTGAAAATATATAAGTACAACTGAGCATAGATTCACAATCATTATAGAAGACAGGTGGTCATAATCTTTTGTCTCATGTTTGTTTCAATTGTTTTCTAGGTCACATACTCAGGAAGTGAAAGATCCTCCAGTGATCTATGGAACAGTCAAATAGCACTTATTAAATAAAGAGAAAGATAGATAGATAGATAGATAGATAGATAGATAGATAGATAGATAGACAGATAGATAGACAGATAGATAGACAGATAGATAGATGTGGGAGGTTTGATCGCTTGCAAATTAGGCCTAACTTTTATTAATTTCACTCTTTTCTTCAGTTTATTGAAATTCGGCATCTGAGTGTCTCCTAAACTGATGGAGAACTCTGAGGATTCTGAGACTGTATTTATGCGTGATTTATTCAATATAGTAAATTGTTGCTATGCAGTACATTTAATAGGACTGATTGAACAGGCCATTATGATTCATGTTGCCACACAGCAAGAGACGAGCACTTTAATTTTAGTGATTATTTAATTATTTTCTTTTTGTTAATCAGGATATTTAAAGATTTTGTAGTGTTTCCCTGTTGTTCTTCATCTCCCTTTATTTCCTACATTCTGCATTAAGAAGACTGTTCTTGTCTGATAGCTTTTTTAATAAATTTGGAAAAAGCAATTTTGAACTTATTATTTATTTCAGTATAATTAATTATGAGATATAAATCTAAAGTTTTCTCTTCCATAAATGGATCTTCTATTCCTGCCATCAATGAGAAACCCTGCTGAATTCATGCAGGTGACCCACATTTCTTATAGGAGGTACCAAATCTTTTCTTTCCTCAAATCTCTCAGCTTCACAGACCAATGAGTTAAACCCACTAATTTCATACAGCAAATAAACAGTGCCCTCCTCCTGTCAGTCCCCAAACTGCAGTCAGAGACTGTCCCAAGCGTGATGACACCACACCTCACTACTGCTTAAAGAGACAGTACAGACACTACCCAGACTCCTGAATGCAGACAACAGTACAGCAATAATACAAAAAATTAACCTATCAGTGTTCTCTTTGGGTGGGATATTTATTCTGATTGGTTTGTGTTTGTGCTCAGTAGAACTATCAGTTTTCTGGCTGGGTTCTTGGAGCTACTTCCCTGAAGTGAATTTTTGCAGAGTGGAAAACTCTGGTGGTTCAGGCTCTGAGCCCTCTGTAAAGATTAACCTTGTGGGATGAAACAATCTAGAATATTGAACTATTTGTTCCCACCTTTAGATTTCATTGATCAGAAGAAGGGAGATGTTCAGTAATTCAGTAATAGAGCTGGATCTGCAGTTCAACGTTGTTATGTGTCAGAAGAAAGATCTAAAGGATGGACAACCGTGACTTCACACATCACGTCTGGTCCAGATGTCCAGATCTCACTCTGTGATGACACTCACACTCAGATGACATGATCATGTTTAGTCTTCACTGCACACCATCAGCTGGGTGATACTGTACTGAGATCAAGTTGGTGGATGCTTTAGTCCATGTCTGGGAGGAGATCCCTCAGGAGACCATCTGCCACCTCATCAGGAGCATGCCCAGGCATTGTAGGAAGGTCATACAGGCCCTCCACCTCCACACACAATAAGCCTCATTTTGACTTGTTTTAAGGACATTACATCAAAGTTGGATCAGCCTGTAGTGTGTTTTTCCACTTTAATTTTGTGTGTGACTCCAAATCCAGGCCTCCCTCCATTGGTTAATAAATTTGATTTCCATTGATGATTTTTGTGTGATTTTGTTGTCAGCACATTTAACTTTGTACAGAACAAAGTATTCAATGAGAGTATTTCATTCATTCAGATCTTGGATGTGTTATTTGAGTGTTCCCTTTATTTTTTGAGCAGTGTAGATTCTCTGATAGATAAAATAAAATCTGTCTATCAGTTCAGTTAAAAAAGGCCACACATCCTGCCCACAGCCAAGGCTACAAGAAGATTGCCAACACCCTGAAACTGAGCTGCAGCACAGTGGCCAAGATCACCCAGCATTTTAAAAGAGCAGGGTCCACTCAGAACAGACCTCGTGTTGGTCGTCCAAAGAAATTGAGTGCACATGCTCAGTGTCACATCCAACGGCTGTCTCTGAAAGATAAGTGCAGAAGTGCTGTCAGCATTGCTGCAGAGATTGAAGAGGTGGGAGGTCTGCCTGTCAGTGCTCAGACCATATGCCACGCTACATCAAATTGGTCTGCATGGCTGTCACCCCAGAAGGAAGCCTCTTCTGAAGTCTGTACACAAGAAAGCCCGCAACCAGTATGCTGAACACATGTCAACAAAGGACCTGGATTACTTGAACCATGTCCTATGGTCTGATGAGACCAAGATTAATTTGGTTTGGTTCAGATGGTCTCAAGCATGTGTGACGGCAATTAGGTGAGGAGTACAAAGATAAGTGTGTCATGCCCACAGTCAAGTATGGTGGTGGGAATGCCATGATCTGGAGCTGCATGAGTGCAGCAGGTGTTGGGGAGTTACATTTCATTGAGGGACACATGAACTCCAATATGTACTGTGAAATACTGAAGCAGAGCATGATCCCCTCCCTCCGGGAACTGGGTCGCAGGGCAGTGTTCCAGCATGATAATGACCCCAAACACACCTCTAAGATGACCACTGCTTTATTGAAGAGGCTGAGGGTAAAGGTGATGGACTGGCCAAGCATGTCCCAAGACCTAAATCTAATAGACCATCTTTGGGGCATCCTCAAGCGGAAGGTGGATGAGTCTCGGATATCCGCCAGCTCCATGATGTCATCATGGAGGAATGGAAAAGCATTCCAGTGGCAACCTGTGAAGCTCTGGTAAACTCCATACCCAGGGCAGTTTAGGCAGTTCTGGAAAATAATGGTGGCCACACAAAATATTGACACTTCAGGAACTTTTACTAAGGGGTGTACTCACTTTTCTTGCCAGTGGTTTAGACATTAATGGCTGTATATTGAGTTATTTTGAGGGAAGAATACATTTACACTGTCAAATAAGCTGCACACAGACTACTTTTCATTGTGTCAAAGTGTCATTTTATCAGTGTTGTCCCATGAAAAGATGTACATAAATATCTGCACAAATGTGAGGGTTGTACTCACTTTTGTAATACACTGTATGTGAATCCCAGACACTGCTCATATTTGAAGAAATTACTATTATTATTATTTTTTTTTACATTAAAATGTTATTTTAAAAACAGAAATAGCTTTGCTTTCCTGATCTGATGGTTCTTTTATTGTCTTAGAACTACATCTGAAATCCCCTGGAGAAGTGACAGAGGGATGAACAGCAGTTCTGACTTGTAAAACCACCTGCAGTCTGACTGATCCAACATTCATCTGGTTCAAAAATGGACGTCCTTTAACCACAAAGACAATCAAGAACAACCAGCTCCATCTGCAGACAGTCAGCAGTGAGGATGCAGGCAGGTATAGCTGTGCTGTAAGAGGATCTGAACATCTCCCCTCTACTGCTCAAACTCTCAGAATCAGATGTGAGTAAAGTCCACATTCTTCACTAAACTCTGGGAATGGTTGAACTACACAGTGATATTAGATATTAGTAAGAGACACTAAAGTCATTGGACTGTATTACTTTGAAGCTCTGAATGCAGTTGGAGCTCATGAAGAATGGAAGTGTGAGGATCAGTGTTCAGAGTAGGTGGTGAATAATAGTTTAAATAGTTCCAGTCTTTAAATAATGACACAATAAAGTGATGAAGATCATCATCTTCCTCTTTTGCAGCTCAGAGTAGGTCTGCAGTTTGGGTTGCAATGGGAGGAAGAGGAGGAGGAGGCCTTCTTCTGATTACTGTCCTTTTCTGTATCCACATGCCAGTACAGTTCAGCTCTAACTCTTCTCTCAGTAAACCACAACATGCATAAATCACATATAGTAAATCTAACATGGTTTTAATTTGGCGTACCTTAATCACAGGATGAAGAAGAGAGCTGTTGGAAATTAACGCACTGCACCAACCCAGTACATTTACCACATCATTAAAAAGTACATACAATAATGATAGTCGCCAGAAGGTGGCAGAATTTTCCTTTACACCAGTGTTTCTTAGTGCTGTTCCTGTGGATCCACTTCCCTGCACAGACTCACCTACCCTATGATGTAACACATCTGATCCAGGTCTCTTCTTCATGAGCTGGATCAGATGTGTTGGGTCCGGGGATTCTAGAGAAGGTGCAGTTCAGTGGGTCTCCAGCAGAAGAATTAAAACACTGCCTTTGTAAACCACTGTAATACCACACTATATCCTCTAGATGGCAGTGTACCTGTAAGGTTTGTGGGATGTAGATGTGAAAAGGTGAGAGAGTGCTGTCCAAGGTGCTGTTCTAAGAGATGATTACAGTCAGTCAGTCATGATCAGAATGATTGACCTCCTTCAGTAAAAGTGTTTACAGTGAACCTGTTTGATGAGTGTAGATAATGAACTCCTTCAGTCTGATCACTTCACCTTCTCTAACCGTCTACTGAACAGAAAGCTGACCCTAATGCTAAAGATGACGCGTACACAGCTCTTCAGCTCACAGCGAGGTCCTCTGATGATGTGTACCACACTCTCTCAGTGAGTGTCTCTTTTTAAACCCTCCCTCTAGATCTCTAAAGAGTTCCTAATGCTCCAAATATGATGGAGATCTTCATTTCTTCTCATTTTCTGCTTCATTTTGTTTTTACCTCACACAGGCTGGTCAGTCCAGGTCCACTGACGACACCTACACAGCTCTGAACCCTCAGTCCAGGCCATCTTTTTTTCAGTCTGAGAGAATCCAACACTGAGCCTGGATATTGATCAACTCTGCAGCAGGGAGATTTAAATGTGAGATTATTGTAGTAATATTATAAGATTTCTTTTTTTATCTTATGTTTACTAGATTTAAGTGATTTTATCTACTAACAGGATCTTATTTTATTGTTATAAAATTTGAAAGGTATCTCAGATTTGGTCAAGAAATAAGAAAAGATAGAAACCAGCAAAATTATTACTATAATTTATACTTTATTTTATACTGAAAATATTAAGTATTTATCTATTTCTGTTTAAACATTAAAAGATATAATTAAAATTCTCTCTCCTCCATAAACGGTTCAAACATCCCTGCTATCAAAGAGAAACCATACTCATGTCCTGCAGGTGACCCACGTTTCTTATAGACAATACTAAACCTGTTCTTTCCTGAAATCTCTCAGTTTCACTGATCACCGACTTAAAGCCACTAATTTCACACAGCAGAAGAACAGCGCCCTCCTCCTCTCATTCCCCAAACTGCAGACAGAGACAGTCCCTGCTTATAGAGACAGTACAGACACTACCCAGACTCCTGAATGAAGACGACAGTACAGCAATAACAGCAGATATATGACTTTAATGATCATCAGGTTTGGTGGAAATGTTTATAAAGTAATAATTTCACCATTAATGAGTTTAGATCTTCTACATCCAGTTCACTGATGGTAAGAAGATGCTGCTGCTGGGCTTGATTTCAGAGCTACAGAGGAACTGACACGTTTTTCAGGCCGTCAACTGAAATGTGTGAAAAGACTTCTTTTCCTAAATGAGAACATATAAATGTGTGAGATGCTGATCTGTGAAGCTCTGCTAGAACTGAGATCTTTCTGATTAGAGTCTGATGAAGTTCTTTAGTCAGGTTTAGTGTTGTTATACATGTACCCCTGAGCTTCCCACCTTTACAGTTTCTCACTGCAAGTAAGACTCAGGCTGGTCAAACACCAGATGAGCTTATTAATAAAAATGATATCAGCCCCTGTCAGTTACAGACCCTTAGTGTCATATTAACTTTTTACCTTCCTTCACTCCGTACAGTGCGCCAAATTTACCATGGCCTAACTGAGGGTGATGCCCAATTTAGCCTAGTATCACAGGTGTGTTAAAGGTTAAGTGGCTCCTCATGTGTCAGTAGCTGAATGTTATGAAAGGGAGATTTTTTCCTAGTAAAGTAAAAGATGCAACTGTGATCATCATCATCAGAGCAAGAGGGTAGAAACTCCGACATCCCAACTCTCCCACAACTTGCAGGATTCTCCCGCATATTAGTAACAGCTCCCTGACGCCCAAAATCTGGCTTTTCTTTGTGCTCAGTAGACCTACAAGCAGGGGCAGCATTTATAATTGACCTCTCTCTTTCATTGTGCATCAGCTCAGTAATGCAGTGTCTGGTGGCCTGGTGGTGAGATGCCATTGCAGAGTCTGGCAGTGATGACTTGAATGCTCTGGTACCTCCTGCCAGAGGGCATCACTAAAAAGAGTCTGTGCGAGAGATCTGTGGGGTGGTCCACAATGCTAGTGGCTTTGTAGATGCAGCACATGGTGCAAACATTCATGATGGACAGGAAAAGACACAATGATCTTCTCAGCTGTTTTCCCTATTCATCTTAGGATCATTTTACTAAACATAAGCAGAATGTAGAACTCTGTACATTTCAGAATTCATACCTCTACTTTTATCAACAGTCACATCACTAATACACCCTTCTTACTAGCAGCCATTTATCCACATGTCATAACACACGCCTCCATGCCTCCTGCATGTTTGACAGATTCAGTTCTCAGTTCTCATAACTGAAGATCTAAACACGGTCATCAGCAACCTCTGACCCATGAGGGAGGAAGAGCTTTAGAGTGTTTTAGTGATGGCAATCAGGAACTGTCTGGCCTTATCTGATCATGCTAATGAGACGAATTTTGAGCAGAAGTCACTCACACTGTGGGCATCTTAACCACATGCTTTCTGCCAGTTTAAAATGGAAGATCCTCCTCCAATTCTCTGCATTTTATCTGTGAGTTCAGGAGATGAAAATCGCTTAATGAAGGTAAGAAAACACGCTCTGTGCTTCTAGAATTAGTAAAGAGTGATTAATTTATTATTCATTAATGGGGAAATTTACTAGGTTAATAAGTGGAGTTGAGCTGTTGGTCTTTAGTGGAAATGTCTACTATAAAACTTCTATTGAGAAACACTCTGGTAGTCAAGTGTACGGATAGAGAGCAAGCCAGACACACTAATACATTTTAGATTTAGCTGATGTTGCAAATAACAGAAGTCACTGAAGACACTGTTTCCAGTATGTGTGGAGATGTGGACTTCATCAATAGTGGCTAGCTCTCACTGTCAGTTATTTCTATGCTTCAAAGCAATCCTCCATTATACCCTGTTATAAACACTTTAGTTGTGCTCTAAGTGGCCTATTTTTAAGGTTTTGTCTATTTCACTGTTAAAATAGCTGGTATGTTTGGTGATGTTTGCTTAACGTATCCAAGTGCAGGATAAACATCTTTCATCCCTCTGCTGTTCCTTGGTGGGTTAGTCTTTTAGTTTAACTACCTGATAGAGAGAACTACATGCTGGAAGAGCTTAATGAAGAGTGAGGTCAATGATTCCCAACCCTGGTCCTGGTGGACACCCTGCCCTGAACGATTTAGGGGTTTCCTGTTCTAACACATAAGCTTTCACTCATCAAGAGCTTGTTATTAAGCTGATTATCCAGATCAGGCGTGCTGGGAGCAGAGTAATCACTAAAATATGCAGAGTAGGAGGTCACTTCAATCAATTCTTAATTCTTTCATTCTACATTACTTCAAATCATCCGTGATGGTGTACAGAAGAAAAAATATTAAAGTGTCAAAGTCCAAATACTTGTACTTGACTGTATATGTGACAAAAGTATTTAATATTTATGTATTATTTAATGTTTTTGAAAATCTGTTGTAATTGGCTGGTTTACTTTACTGTGAAGGCCTACAGCCACATGTCAGGGCTTAGTATAGCCTACTATACCCCATTTTAATAATTTATACCAAGATAAACACAAATCTCCATTCTGGGGCATCTTTAAATATACTTAACATAACTTTTAAACATATATACACATGCCATAATCCTGGTATATGATGTATTATACTTTGTTTAATTGTCTAAATAAATTGGATTAGTCTTTTTAATTGTGCTGAAAGGTAAATATGAAAAAAAAAAACATGTATGGATGATTATATATATATATATACATGCACAAGTCTGATGGTTGTCACTCAGAATGAAGTCTCATGTCCTACAGTGTTGCAAAGAAATGCAAAAATAAAATGTGAAAAAAAAGTGAACCACATGTACTTCAACATTTTAAAAACCTCAGAGCTGTCACTTGTTGTTCCCACACTGTAGATGGCTCTCAGTAAAGAGAGGTGAGAGACTCATTTTAAAACATTTTAGTTTTTGGTGAGAGTCAAATATTCTGGGTAAATATGTCTTGTACATTTATAATATATGAACTGCATTACATATAAAATATCATCTTCTGATTAAACAGGAACTTTATGTTCTTACAAAAGTATTTACACAGCCTCTACTTGTTCGATATGTTGTAGGCTGTGAAGTCACTGAGAATAACTCCTCCTCCTCCTCTGGTGTTTCTGCTCATGGTTGTGGGTGAGTCAGCAGATCCTACTGTAACACCATCACTACACCAGCTCCCTTTGTTTCCCCTCACAAACCTCTTTCATCATTACTGTAGTGATACACTGCTGAACTGATCATTAAGCTGTTCTTGACTAGAACTAGAGCTGTTCAGAGCTGCTGATTCCTGCTTCTCTCCGACCCCCTCCCTCACCCTGCTGCAAGACTCTCAGAGCTCTTCTCTCTTTGTGGTTTCTCTCAGAATCAGCTCAGTGTTGTTCAGTAGCTGCTGGAGTTAGAGAGGATAGAGGTGAAGCTGTAAGCTACAGTAACTCTGACTGTCTGATGGGCTTCAGCCTCTGTAATCAGATCTTTACTGCATCATATGTTTCAGGAGCTTCTGGAGCAGAGTGGAGTGTGAACTACAACCAGCAGAAGATCTGTGCTTTAAATGGATCCACAGTGTTTATGAACGGCACTTTTACACTCCCAGAAGGTCTTACAGTGATGGAGACATTTTGGGTCATAAGTCCATTCAAGGATGTGAAGTGGACTGATCTGAGTAAAAACTCTAATTACTCAGGCAGGGTCGAGTATTTCACTGATGAGGAGAAACACTTCTCCCTCAAACTGAGTAATGTAACGAAGAAGGATGAACATAGGTTCTGCTTTAGACTCAAAACAAACAAAGATAATAAAAACTGCAAATCTAAAATTAAGCTCAATGTTACAAGTAGGTAAAATTAAGAATATTTTAATTGAAGAGATTAAGTGATTATGTGAATCCCAGAGACTGCTTATATTTAAAGAACTTACTTATTATTATTATTATTTTAACATTAAAATGTTATTTTAAAAATGGAAATAGCTTTGCTCTCCTGATCTGATGGTTCTCTTATCGTCTTAGAGCTACAAGTGAAAATGCCTGGAGAAGTGACAGATGGAGATAAAGCAATTCTGAAATGTAAAACCACCTGCAATCTGACTGATCCAACATTCATCTGGTTCAAATATGGACATCCTTTAACCACAAAGACAATCAAGAACAACCAGCTCCACCTGCAGACAGTCAGCAGTGAGGATGCAGGCAGGTATAGCTGTGCTGTAAGAGGATCTGAACATCTCCCCTCTACTGCTCAAACTCTCAGAGTCAGATGTGAGTAAAGTCCACATTCTTCACTAAACTCTGGGAATGGTTGAACTACACAGTGATATTAGATATTAGCAAGAGAAACTAATGTCACTGGACTGTACTATTGTGAAGCTCTGAATGCAGTTGGAGCTCAGAATGGAAGTGTGAGGATCAGTGTTCAGAGTAGGTGGTGAATAATAGTGTAAATTGTTCCAGTCTTTAAATAATGACACAGTAAAGTAATGAAGATCATCTTCTTCCTCAGCAGCTCAGAGTAGGTCTGCAGTTTGGGTCGCTGCAGTCGGTTTTCTTCTTCTTCTCCTGCTGATGGTCTTAATTTGCATTTACAGGTCGGTGAAATTCAGTAAAAATTGCTCCTTCAGTGTATAACATTGTCTGACCACATGTTTGAAGTTCTAATGCACTAGAAAATGAAAGCATTGTAAATCCAGTAATGAGACAGAGTTCAGTTTTTGTTCTGTCATCCCAGAATGAAGAAGAGAGACACCAAAGCTGATCATGATGGACCAACTCAGGTAAGATGGCCAGGAGTCAATTTTAGGAATCCACAGGATGCATGTCTGCCACAGGTCTTCAGAAATGTTTAGTATCTTTATTATGAATGTCTCCTCAGGACAACAGCAGATCCAGACCTGTAGAGCTTACAGCTGATGCTGCCTCTGGAGCGCCTGATGAGGATGTCCAGTATGCAACTGTTACATTTCTCCGTCACACTGCTGTAGCCCCTAGGTGAGTTTCACCAGTACAATTTCTTTTCTTCACCAGTGAGCAAAAGTATATTAATACATAAATATTCATAACAATATAACATGAACTGAAGGGCTAGGGCATATGTATTAGATGGTAGTCGTTTTCTGTAGTCGACATATTTGACATAAAGAGAAATGGGCAACTTGAAAACCTCCCTTACGTCAGGGCTACCAGTCAGCAGTGGTGATTATCTAATGACAGTGATCCGAGAGGAGACAGATCCTGAACCAGTAATCTAAAGAGTATTATCCATGCACAGTGATGAAAGCTATACCATCTGAGTATCTGGACTGACAGAAGAGTTACTGCGGCACCAGAACAGAAATGTTTAATCATGGTTAGTGAATGGAGGGATGTTTAACACCACACTTGCAGTGCAGTGCCTCCTGCTGTTCATTGGGTTGCATCACTGATATCCTGCACTGTAAGAAGAAGACAAGCCGGTGTGTACAGTATTCTCCTGGGAAATGCTGGTGTTCTTGTGCACCATTCACCAACAGTACAGTAGAAAAGTGGTTAAAATCTTCTGGCTAATCAGTGGAAGTGATATTTCAGATATGTTAAAGAGAAAGTAGATAGACCCATAACATTTTAAATGTAGGGATGTATTCTTTTGATGTATATATCCTTATATTATCCTTATTCTACATAAAAATGCAAAATGCTCAGCTCTGTTGGACTCTTGTTACTGGATAAAGCTTTTGTTTCTGAAATGGTTGATAGTCATAAATATGTTGAGGAAAGTTGAGTTGTGTGTCTCTTTTAAAAATTTTTAATTATACAGTAAAATTGACTATTTCTATTCTTTATAGGTCTTACCCTCAGATAATGGAAGAGCCCCCAGTGATCTATGGCACAGTCAAAGAGACATAATAGGTGTGGTTAGTTTTTTATTACTTGTGAATGAAGCCTGATTTACCATTAGTTTCACTCTGTTCCTCAGTTTTTATTTTCAGTTTATTGACATTTAGAACTGAGTAGATCAGTGTCTCCTAAACAGATGGAGAACTGAGGGTCCTGTTTTGAGACCATGTTTACTGAGCAGTGTGATTTATTCTACATAGTAAATTGTTGCTATACTGTATGTTAAACAGGGCTGAAAGAACAGGCCACTCTGCTTTCTGTTGCCATAAACTAGAGACTAGAGACTTTTTCTTGTATTTCAAATTAAACTTTATTTTCATATTAAACTTTATTTTGTAGTAGTTCAGTTCTTTTAAGCAAGACATTTACTGATTTTGGAGCGCTCTTCAATATTTGTTCCTTTTTCTATTTTTTTTCTTCATTCTGTATCAACAGAACTGTTCTTGTCTGTTTTTTTTAAATAAATATATTAAAATAAATATATAAAAATAAATTAAAATAAATTGCTAAAAGCAATTTTGAAGTTTCAGACTGATGTTTTACAAAACAACATAAATCACGGATCTTTCTATTAATATTGTTTCATTAGTGGTTCATGTATGAACTGCTGAAACCCAGTTATTATTATTCTTCCATCTTCTTCTGCATTCATACTTTCAGTCTGTATTATTGTCTGCCAAACAGGTTGACCAAATAACAACAATAAGTCATAGAGACACAGAACTTGGTCAACTGATGGTAAACCCTCTCACTAATCATATGCTCGATGAAAGTCTGATCTGCCTCAAGGGGATGCTACAGTGCATGCCAACCTGTTTTGGCATGTAACACCAATGCTTTTTTTAGAGAATATTTACGGTTTCTCATGGCAAGAGAGAACCAGCTTGGTCAAACTCCAAATCATGGTTTTATTTCCATTATTGTGTGTTTTCTTTCTTTTTGGAACATTCAGTTATAGAACCTTAACCATCCCAACTTTTTCCCTTCCCTCTCTTCATACAGTGCCCCTAGTGGCAGCATTTGTTTATCATGCAGTTTGTTGGCTTTCCTGATGGGGTGCTCTCTTTAGATCCTTTATAAGCTTATATGTTTTATGTAAGTCTGATACATTTTTTTCCTAAGTTAAATGTGGATGAAATCTGATAAAAAAAAGTTGAACAACTTGCTCTAACAGTTTTTAGTGATTAGACAAAGAACAATGTTCAGTAGTAGAAACACGTTAGACACTTCTCTAATAATAAACAGAGGATATGACGTCATTATAGTTTCACTGATTAGTCTTTCTCAGCAGTTACAAGATCACATGCATCCTGTTAAAGAAACCATCACTATATTGAGCCTGGGTCTCACAGTTACGACTAACAGCTTTCAGTTAAGTGTGTTGACATGCAGTACAACAGTTCAGCTCGGTCTCACCCTGGTTGCTGTGCGTCAAAACTGAACGGTAAGAAAACATCTTTATTTAAAAGAGCTTAAATGAACCGTGAGACTGATTATGGACTTGAAGTGTAGTTCCACATTATTCTGTGATATGAATGCAAGAAGCTTAAAAAAATAAAATAAAATAAGATCTTAAGCTTGTGCTCTGACCAGCATGCAAATGCGTGGACCTCAGAAAGCATGATAGCAAACCCTACATACTGTCAGAAAACAGTGAGGGACCTAAAACAGAACCTTGTGGAACACAATGTCACAAAAAACCCACATTTACACCAACAAGCAGTTAGTAGTCTGTCTAGAAAGAATTGTTTGGTGGTGTCAGAAACAGTAATCAATTCAACATTAACAGAAGTGAAATACACTATATGGACAAAAGTATTGGGACACCTGCTACTTCATTGTTTCCGCATTTCAATGCTGGCAGCAGTACAAACTTATATTTTGGACTGAGGATGTTAAATTGCACCCATTTCTGACACAGATGTGCAAATTCACACATAGCTTGTCTAATCCTTGGATGGAAATGAAGCTAATAGAATAGGACTTTCTGGAGCACTAGAGAGGTAAAAGCCCATCAGCATTTATTAGAGCATCCATGTAGAGAATCTTTGTCAGTGTTTTAAATATTCAGTGGAAAATATGTTTCAGTAAATAGATCACATCTGCTTTCAGATTATTAGCATTCATGATGAATGTCACTATTGTGTAGGCTGTTGATGTCACTGAGAATGGCTCCTCCTCCTCCTCTGGTGTTTCTGCTCATGGTTGTGGGTGAGTCAGCAGATCCTACTGTAACACCATCACTACACCAGCTCCCTTTATTTCCCCTCACAAACCTCTTTCATCATTACTGTAGGGATACACTGCTTAACTGATCATTAAGCTGTTCTTGACTAGAACTAGAGCTGTTCAGAGCTGCTGATTCCTGCTTCTCTCCGACATTGGAAATGGGAGCCCAGTGTGTTTCCACTGCACTACCACAACTGTGAAAGGTGGTGGTATAAAAACTGTTTAAAATCTATATAGAAAAAAGGGCAGGAAAACCAACAAAGGAAACCCCAGGAGTGTTGTGAACTCAACCAAAGACCATCTAAACCTTTTCCAACTCAAAATATTTTCTTTTCCTTTTTGCCACTGATTACAACTCTTTCTTTTTAGCTGTTCACAAAGCAAACTCTTTCTTTTTAACCTCTGCTTTTCTTCACTGTTCACAACTTAAACTCTTCTTGAGTCTTTTTCAGCTCTTGCATTTTTATTTATTCAGCATTATAATTTTTTTGACTGTTCACAAATTAGAACCGCTGTTACCATTAGCCCCACTATAAAGGTGCAACAGGAAATTGTGTTTGGCTGGGTGTATTTATACAGTGCCACACAGGTGGGTCTGGTCAGTGTTGATTACCGCTTGGGCTTCTGGAGCTTGGAGTTCTTTGCTCCAGCTCCACCATCTTTCCTACTGTGCTGGCCAGGCCCCCTGCTGGTGGCTGAAGGTAAACTTTGCCTGCTTAAACAGAGCTCTTCTCTCTTTGTGGTTTCTCTCAGAATCAGCTCAGTGTTGTTCAGTAGCTGCTGGAGTTAGAGAGGAGAGAGGTGAAGCTGTAAGCTACAGTAACTCTGACTGTCTGATGGGCTCCAGCCTCTGTAATCAGATCTTTACTGCATCATATGTTTCAGGAGCTTCTGGAGCAGAGTGGAGTGTGAAGTACAAACAGCAGGAAATCTGTGCTTTAAACGGATCCACAGTGTTTATGAATGGCACTTTCACATATCCAGAACGTCTTACAGTGACAGAGACATTCTGGGCTGTAGATCCAGTTCCAAAGGTGGAGCCGACTGATCTGATTAAAGTCCCAGATTTTTCAGGCAGGGTCGAGTATTTCACTGCTGAACAGAAACACTTCTCTCTCAAACTGAGTAATGTAATGAAGGAGGATGAACACAAGTACTTGCTCAGAATCAAAACAAATGAAGAAAGTCAAAAATATCTGGGAAGACCTGGAGTTAAACTCAGTGTTACAGGTAAATTAAATCACAACATGTTTCATATAATTTTTCTAGTAATTTATATGAATGATGCTTTGGAATATTTCGATAATGATTTTTCAACAGAACTCTTTCATTGCATCATTCATTTATTCACAATATAACCTTTAAAATCAATTAATAAACAAATAGGTTTTTGAAGATGATGATATGAGAATGAACTATCTGCATCTTTGCTCTCCTAATCTGATGGTTCTCTTATTGTTTTAGAGCTACAAGTGGAATCCCCTGGAGAAGTGACAAAGGGAGAAACAGCAGATCTGATGTGTAAAACCACCTGCAGTCTGACTGATCCAACATTCATCTGGTACAAAAATGGACGTCCTTTAACCACAAAGACCCTCAAGAACAACCAGCTCCACCTGCAGACAGTCAGCAGTGAGGATGCAGGCAGGTATAGCTGTGCTGTAAGAGGATCTGAACATCTCCCCTCTACTGCTCAAACTCTCAGAGTCAGATGTGAGTAAAGTCCACATTCTTCACTAAACTCTGGGAATGGTTGAACTACACAGTGATAGTAGATATTAGCAAGACACACTAAAGTCATATCTGTCTCTAGATCCACCAAAGAGTGTCTCAGTGTACGTCAGTCCCTCTGGTGAAATAGTGGAGGGCAGTTCAGTGAATCTGACCTGCAGCAGTGATGCAAACCCACCTGTGCAGAACTACACCTGGTTTAAAGAAGGTGGAAGCTCACCTGTAGGATCTGGACACACTTACAGCATCACCAGCATCTCTGCTGACCACACTGGACTGTACTACTGTGAAGCTCTGAATGCAGTTGGAGCTCAGAATGGAAGTGTGAGGATCAGTGTTCAGAGTAGGTGGTGAATAATAGTGTAAATAGTTCCAGTCTTTAAATAATGACACAGTAAAGTGATGAAGATCATCTTCTGCCTCAGCAGCTCAGAGTAGGTCTGCAGTTTGGATCGCTGCTGTGGGTTTTCTTCTTCTTCTCCTGCTGATGGTCTTAATTTGCATCTACAGGTCAGTGAATTCAGTGTATGCTATTGTCTGACCACATGTTTGAAGTTCTAATGCACTAGAAAATTAAAGCATTGTAAATCCAGTAATGAGACAGAGTTCAGTTTGTGTTCTGTCATCCCAGGATGAAGAAGAGAAACACCAGAGCTGATCATGATGGACCAACTCAGGTAAGATAGCCAGCAGTCAATTTCAGGAATCCACAGGATGTATTTTTGCTTCTGGAAACCACAGGAAATATCAGAGAGATTTTTATGCAGTCTTCAGAAATTGGATGTTTAGTATCTTTATCCTGGATGTCTTCTTCAGGATGATGTCCTCTATGCCAACGCTACACCCTCCAGACCTGTAGAGACTGCAGTTCATGTTGCCTTTGGAGCTCCTGATGATGATGTCCAGTACGCCACTGTCAAACACAGCAGATCCAGACCTGTAGAGACTGCAGTTCATGTTGCCTCTGGAGCTCCTGATGATGATGTCCAGTACGCCACTGTCAAACACTGCAGGTCCAGACTCGTGGAGACTGCCCAGCTCTGATGGACTCAAGGTTTTGGGATAAACCTTGCCTTTGCCAAAGGTTTTATAATGTAGAATTATATGCACATTGTAAAAAAATAATATATTAATATTGGTCTTTTTTAACGTTTCATAGGTCACAGACTCAGAAAAGGGAAGATCCCATAGCATTGACCTATGGTAAAGTAAGTTACAGCTCATTGAAGAGATACAAAATAAGAGAGAGAGCGAGAGAGAGAGAGAGAGAGAGAGAGAGAGAGAGAGAGAGAGAGAGAGAGAGAGAGAGAGAGAGAGAGATAGAGAGCATGCAATAAAATCAGGTGAAGAGGTTAGCATCCTCATTGTTTTTGCTTATTGTGCTAAAAGCTCATCTGTCCAATCAGACAATTTAATACACTGGGCAATTCAGCCTCCAGCTTGGATTTATTAGGCTGTAGATTGATTACAGTGTGTTGAGTTTACAATCTGTGTGATTGATCTGTATTTATGGTAACTTTAGGGATGTTGGGAAGTAAACAGGAGATTTCAACTTTTGCTTATTTAAATTGTCCAGACTTTGCATTGCAATTAAAAACAGATTTAAAATCCTAATAAAAATGATACATGTGTTTATTGTGCCTGTGTACTCTTGAGTCATTACATTTCACAGCCCCTATAATTCATTTAGACAGAGTGTAGTTTAAAGTGTATAAAGTGTGGGAGCTGCCCAGGGTGCTGATTCTCCTCACAGTAGAGGATCTGATCTGTCCTGGTGCAATATCCTAAAATAAACCACAATGCTTCTGTAACTGATCCCATCAGAGCTCTGAAAATATTACATTTCCACAAGTTTTATTTTATATTTATTATGACAAATTGACAAGATTTTAAACACAAATTAATACAGGATCTGGACAGAAGTAGACTCTCAGTGGACTTACTTATTTCAATCACTTTCAAGTCTGAAAGAAAAACATTTGTTTTTAAAAAACACATTACATTTTCATACAGTGCATTGATTGAAATCAGTCAATTCTGTATTTAATACACTTGATATCACTGCTATAAACACAGTTCAATACCATTCAACCTTTATTTCACTTCAGAATATGTTGAGGGTGACCCTCATTTATAATGCAGGTGAGGCGATATGTACATACAATCTAGATTGAAAATAAAAACATGAAAAGGTGTAATAATATAACAAGACATAAAACAGTACATACATATAATAGTTTAAAGGGAAAGTAGAATTCTGATTAAAGCTAACTATGAAAAGTAAAAATGTAAAATATTATAAAATGTCAAAAAGCAAAAACATAATACATAAATAAGAAGAGTAAAAACATAACAAAAAAACTATATTTAAGCAGTAACTAAAAATAATAATTTGGAAAAATAAAATGAAAATGGTAAAAGAAATGTAAATTAATTAGTTAAATAAACTATAATAATTTAGAATGTTAAATAAAATAATCGAATACACTTGCAGGCAGTGTGGAGGTGGTTAGAGATGAAGAGTTGATTAAGTGACACTCTTTTTTGTAGAAATGTTACTGGTTTTAATGGCTGGTACTCACTGGTACTTTCTCATAGTCAGATGACTCAGCTGTACATGAATCAGCAGGAGGACTAGGATGAACAGTCTGTGTAAAAATGAACAAATATATAAAATTTTGATTTAAAAATAACTGAGAAGATGAAAATCTTCTCATTTTAATTTTGTTCAGATACAGATAGGTACTTACTGCTAGTGTCTGGTACACATCATCATTACACCTGGCTGTCAGGTTTAGTGCTGTATATGTGTCATCTTTAATATAAGGGTTTGCATTGGCATTCTGTAGAGGGGAGAACATTAGAATCACAGTCCTTAGAATTACTGTGCTTTATTTATATCTTCATCATCATCATCATCATCATCATCATCATCATTATCATCATCATCATCATCATCATCATATGATATGATGTTGCCAAATAGTTTTTTTATGGTATCTTAGGTGGTTGCTAAGGCATTTATAATGCCCGCTCACGCATGGCTGTGCTTCTTTCACTCTTAATCCTACACTGCCCACTATAGGCAGGCAGTTATAATTGCCTATGCACTCTTAATTTAGGCACTCTTCAGTTGCTGGCTATGTTGCTATATTATTGCTAGGAGGTTACTATGATGTTGAGAGATGTTTGGTCTTGCACTCTTACGGCACCTTGTACTCAATGGCTGATCTCTGGAGTGGTTATGGCTACTATGACGTTTATAGGTGGTTGCTCTTGTATCGCAGGTGGTTGCTATGGCATTGCCAGATAAGGTAGGTGCCTGCTATTGTACTGCTTTGTGGCTGCAATGGAGTTGCTCAATGGTTTCTAGATTGTTGATTGGTGGTTACTTGGCAGTTACCATGGCATACCAAGTGGTTGCATAAGTGGCATTTCTAAGTGGTTGACATGAAATTGCTTAATGGTTACTAGGGTGAAGCTAGGGGGTTGCTATGGTATACCAGGTGGAGTTCTGAAATAGCTCACCTGGAACCCACACTTCTCTGTCTTTCCGTCCTTCTTCATCTTCTTGCTCCTGCTCTCAAAAAAAAAAAGAGTTTAAGAATAAAGAGAATCTGTAAACATATCTGTAAACACGCATTTCAATACACTATATGGTCAAAAGTATGTGGACATCTGTTCCAATCCAATGTTGTCTTCAAAATTAGCAGTATTAAAAAGGAGTGTACCATCTCTACTCATCTGGAAAGTGTAGATTGTGGAACATTGCAGTAAGGATTTAATTGCATTTAGTTTAGTAAGAACATTACTGTGGTCAGGTGCTTGTGTTGGAGGATCACTCCAGCTCATCCCAAAGGTACTGGATGGAGTTCAGTTATTCCAGGGAACCCCACAGCCCAATGCTTTTGGGGCTTTACACCCCTCTAGCTCATGCTTGGCATGAGACAATGACCTCCAGGGTATCCCGTTTAATTGTTCCATGCACTATAGAGATAATACAACATGGGTGTGTATTTGAACACTAGCAGTGAGTGCATTTTCATTAGCAGGGTGTCCACAAACTTTCAGTCATTTAGTGTATGTGGCAGATTGAATGGGATATAAAACATAATTTAAATAATAAAATCATACCTTAAAAGGACAATTACAGCAACAACAGCTGCAATGCCACAAAATCCAACTCCAAGAGCTATATACAGAATCTCTGAGAGATCTGCTGAGGTACAGTACATACAAACAAACACACATAATATGTTTATAAGTAATATTATGCTGTAATATATATCACAGCAAATTGGGCAAACAGTGTACATGACAGTATAGAGGGGCCATATCATGCAAATTCTTGTTAATGTAGTATGTATTATTCACTCCTCAGCTATAACAGTCCAAATACACTGATAAGCCATAACATTATTACTACCTGACTAATACTGATCAGTTTCCTATTTGTGCGACCAAAACAGATCTGACCATACGAGGCATGGATACGCAAAGACCTCTTAAGATCTCACGAGCATCAATGAGCCTTAGGTGCCCATGACCATGTTGCTGGTTCACTAGTTGTTCTTTCTTAGAGAACTTTTGGTAGGTACCGATCACTGCATTCTGGGTACACCCCACAAGACCAGCCTGATGATTTGGATATGTTCTGACCCAGTCGTCGTGGTTCTTGTCAAGGTGTCACAGACACAAATTTTTCCTGATTCAACACCTTCATCACCTTCAAGAACTGACTCGCTGCCTAATATGTAGCTCCACCCCTTAACAGCAGACACTGTTTAATTCTAGGGGATAGTAAGAGGTTGAAAAATGGTCATGTGGTTGCTATGGCATCCCAGGTGGTTGGTGTGGTGTTGCTAAGTGGATGCTAGATAGGTACAAGAGTGTTGCTTGGTGGTTGCCATGGCAGTGCGTAGTAATTGCTAGGGTGTTGCTCAGTGGTTAATGTGGACTTACTAAGTGGCTGCTAGGTGGCTGATATGGTGTTGTAAGGTTGGTGTAAGTATCTCACCATTTATAACAACAGGCACCGAAGCTGATCGCAGAGATCCATGTCCGTTGTGAGCCTCACAGTAGTACCGTCCACTGGTTGTGTAGTTTATGATGAAGCTGTAAGTGTGTCCAAATTCCACAGGTGAGCTTCCACCTTCTTTAAACCAGGTGTAGTTCTGCACAGGTGGGTTTGCATCACTGCTGCAGGTCAGATTCACTAAACCGCCATCCACTATTCCACCAGAGGCAGCAATGGACACTGAGACATTCTTGGGTGGAGCTGTTGTATATATTTAAATATATAATTAAGTTTGTGTCATCATTTTAGACTGTCGCTGTCATTGCTGTCTTTAAGGTCTATGTTAAAGTGAAAGAAGACTTACATTTAACACTGACTTTCACAGCTGAGGACTGCAAGTCTTCTTGGCCACTTATAGAGCATGAGTAGCTGCCATCATCCTCCAGTCTGATATCCAGTAGCTCCAGCTGGTTGTCTCCAGGGATTTCGCTGTGTAGATTTCCATCTTTGTGCCAGATATAGGTCGGTACAGTGATGGAAGGGATGCAGGTCCCACATATCAGCATCACCCACTGTCCCTCCATGACCATGTCCGATTCAGACAAAATCTCCACCTTCAGGTCTGAACAGGTCAGATTAAAATAATAATAATAATAATAATAATAATAATAATAATAATAATAATAATAAGCTTCGATGGTGGCCAAGTCCAGGTAGTTGCTAGGCTGTGACTGGGTGGTAAATTGTTTCATGTGCTATAACATGTGGTTGCTAGGTAGTTGCTAGGCAGTTGTTATGGTATCCAAGGTGGCTGCTAAGGTGTTTGCACTAGGTGGTTGCAATCATGCAGCTGCGTAGTGGTGGCTAGGTGGTTGCTGTGGAGTTGTTTAGTGGCTGATGGCTGGTTGCAATGGTGTTATTAGGTTTTTTGGCATGGTGTTGGTATGTGGCTGATATGATATCCTAGGTGGTTGCTATAGTGTTGCTGGGTCGTTGATATATGGTTGCAATGGAGTTGCTCCGTAGATGCTAGGTGGTTGCAATAGCGTTGTGAGATGGAAGCTAAATGGGTGCTGGAGTGTCACTAGATGGTTGCAATGGAGTGGCTTAGTGGTTGCTGCTATGGTGTTGCTAGGTGGTGGCTTTGGAGTTGCTTAGTGTTTTTTATGTGGTTACGCAGTTGCTGTGATATCCCTGGGGAATTCTAGGTGGTTACTTTAGTGTTTGCTAGCTGGTTGCTAGGCTGTTGCTGCAGTTTCTTTTTATAAGTAAAGTCCTCACCTGTGATCTGTAGGGTCACGCCCTGTTGATTTGTCTGGTCCTCGGTGGAGATGTTGGTTCTGAAGCTGAACTGGTAGATTCCAGCACTTTCCTGGGTCACATTCTTCAGTGTAAGAGAGCAGTCGAGAACGTCTGCTGCAGCTTGCTCCACAAGTTCCTCAAAAAAAACATTTACAGAAACAACCACAGCTGCAGCGCCCTCCTGCTTCTTATAGTACCACACGTAGGTGGTGACGTTTTGACCTCTGGGGTAAGTGCATTTGCAGGGTAAGACCACTGAAGACTGATGGACAGCACAGATCTTACTGGGAGTGTAAGTCACGCTCCAGTCCAGAGCCTGAGATCCTGAAACGTGGAGAGGGTTTGGGTTTAGGTACCAGGTAAAGTGAACATTCACCTTTACAAGTGCAAGTATGTCTTGTGGGTACAATGCTGGAAGATCTCAGGACAGCTCGATTTTATTTCTATGCTTTGTAGATGTGAACTACTGTAGATGTGTACATGGATTCGAAGTTCAGTGTAGACTCAAGAGCCAATTGCAAGTTGAGATAAGTAAGTGTTGATATATTTTTTACAGATAGTTAAAATAGTTCTTGCTTAAATAAATAAATAATAAATAAACTAACATTCCTCTTCTGTTCCACCACACTTCTGCATAAGTTCAGAAGAAGAGGAAGTTGCACAAGTAAGACATCTGATGACATCACATCGTAGATAGGCTAGTGTGAGAAACATTTTTAAATGAATTGTTTTTCATGATCTGGTTAAAACTCACCTGGTTTGGAAAGAACTAGCATTAAAATCAGGCCTGATTTCACGGACATCCACAACAACACTGAAGAGCAGATCTAAAAGAAATTAGAATTGGTTCAAATATAAGGCCTGACATAAGAGAGAAGTTCTCCACTGTGCAGCTAGCCAAGATTTTAAAGTTAAAAAAGTAGGTTGAGTGATCTCTCACCATATTTCTGGATGGAAATTTCCTTGGGGGTAAAGTACTCCGGAGAAAAAAAAGTCTGAAGACTGTGTTTAATCAGCACCCAGGTCTAAAGCCTCACTTAAAGCCAGACTTCCTCCAACTGAAAATAAGTACAGCTCACCACAGTGTTAATGTCACGAAGTGTAAAAGCTTCCAGTATCTTCTGATTGGCTGCTAGGCTTTTACTAGACATATCTGTTGTTTTTCATGTTTGTTTGTTTTTTTTGTACCACAGACTGTTCTAAAATGTTACAGTTTGATTGTATTTATTTATAATTTAAAATAATAATGACTATATATAAATATAATAATGATATAATAAAGACTGCACATTATTAAAACACTGTCACATTCAGGTCATACAGATAATCAACATGTTGGTAAAAGAATGTTCACTTCCATAATATATGTTTATTAATACAGTGACAGCATGTTGCTGAGTGGTTTCTATGGTATTTCAGGTGGTTGCCATGGTGTTGGCATATGGTCCTTTTGTAATACAATAATGAAATAATAATGACATGCTGCACATACTGCATTATTATAACACATTCAGGTCAAAATGTTCACTTTCATTAATACCTCAGTGACATGTTGGGGTCAATATTGCAATATTGCTCTAACTGTAGGTCCCAGTCTATGAGACCAGTTTGAGAACTGCTGTTTTACAGCAGGAAGAAAACAGAGGCAGCTTTAAAATTCTCTCAGTCTCAATGATAGTAGATCTTTCATGTTAGATAAGATAAGATAAAATAATCCTTTATTAGTCCTGCAGTGGGGAAGTTCTCAGTGCCTCAGCAGAAAGGGATAGCAAGACACTCAGTTACATAAATGTAGATAAATAATTATTTATTATGTATAGTGTTTATATTACATAACACTATATACACACAATATAAATAAGAATTAAAAAAGCAATAACAATATTATTTACAGCAAATGACTCTTAAATGCCATTAAGAGTGCCAAATGTTGTCTCTATAAAAGTTAGATACAATTACCTTAACCTGCACTGCCATCTAGAGGTGGAGATTGCTAATGGCATAAATACCAACAACGGACTCAGTGATCCCTTAAGTCTAATTTGTTGTTTTTCTTAGATTAGAAAAACTGATTACATGTTTATTTGTATATGGAGTCAAAAAAGGAGGCGCTACAAGGAGACGCTACCTCTGCCTTTGTGCAAGGAGGAACAGGAGGAGCACTGCCAGAGCCCTGCAAAATGACCTCCAGCAGGCCACAAATGTGCATGTGTCTGCACAACGGTCAGAAACCGACTCCATGAGGATGGTATGAGGGCCCGACGTCCACAGATGGGGGGTTGTGCTCACAGCCCAACACCGTGCAGGACGCTTGTCATTTGCCAGAGAACACCAGGATTGGCAAATTGGCCATTGGCGCCCTGTGCTCTTCACAGATGAAAGCAGGTTCACACTGAGCACATGTGACAAACGTGACAGAGTCTGGAGACGCTGTGGAGAGCGATCTGCTGCCTGCAACATCCTTCAGCATGACCGGTTTGGCAGTGGGTCAGTAATGGTGTGGGGTGGCATTTCTTTGGAGGGCCGCACAGCCTCCATGTGCTTGTCAGAGGTAGCCTGACTGTCATTAGGTACCTCAGACCCCTTGTGAGACCATATGCTGGTGCAGTTGGCCCTGGGTTCCTCCTAATGCAGGACAATGCTAGACCTCATGTGGCTGGAGTGTGTCAACAGTTCCTGCAAGATGAAGGCATTGAAGCTATGGACTGGCCCGCCCATTCCCCAGACCTGAATCTGATTGAGCACAACTGGGACATCATGTCTCCATCCACCAACGTCACGTTGCACCACAGACTGTCCAGGAGTTGGCGGATGCTTTAGTCCAGGTCTGGGAGGAGATCCTCATCAGGAGCATACCCAGGCATTGTAGGGAGGTCATACAGGCACGTGCAGGCCACACATAATAAGCCTCATTTTGACTTGTTTAAGGACATTACATCAAAGTTGGATCAGCCTGTAGTGTGTTTTTTCACTTTAATTTTGGGTGTGACTCCAAATCCAGGCCTCCCTCCATTGGTTAATACATTTGATTTCCATTGATGATTTTTGTGTGATTTAGTTGTCAGCACATTCAACTTTGTACAGAACAAAGTATTCAATGAGAGTATGTCATTCATTCAGATCTAGGATGTGTTATTTGAGTGTTCCCTTTATTTTTTTGAGCAGTGTATCTATCTAAATATCAGCTAAAGTGGCATGTGAACAATTTGTGCCAGTGAAATCTGATTATGCATTTCAAATGTAAAAAGATCTCACAAATAAATTAAATTATTTGATTGCAGCACATTAGTGCTAGCATAATTTCCCTTGAAAAACCTGAATGTGAATTTAAAATGTAAGATCAGCTTATTTGGTATTTTCCGATTTCCCCAAGGAAGTTTTATTGAAGCTTCATATTTGACATATACATGATTAAGGAACCTCTGAGCAGGATTTGCAACAGTGAACATGTAGCAAGTCATGTAGCAAACTGTCTGCATTACGGCACAAAGTTTGGTGCCAGTCAACTCTAGATGGCACACAAGAGTGGTGTAAAGATCCAGGCCATGTATTTTACACCTTATGTACATCTACAGTCATTACACTTTCATTATCTTGCAGTACACTGGCTGCACACCAAGGGATGCTTTGGCCTTTTAGTTGCTATCTGATGGTGCTTTTCCACCAGGAGGTGTATCAGTGTGTTTCTGTCCGTTAACCATAATAAAGTGGTCCCTGTGAGAGTAGGAGGGATTCCCTCGCTGCTATCTCATTCATGCTATGTGCAGAAGCATGAATACAAATCGCTGTAGGGTCAGGGACTTTCTTCATTTCTGTTTTTGGTGACGTTTGGAGACAAGAAATGACCTGGAAAATGCATGTCAGTAATTGTGGTGGTAGTGTTACAGTTAATATGCAGCAGGAGTTGTGGATGTGTCACTCAATCAGCGAGTGCTGACCATGGTGGCCAGTCATCAGTTATTTCTAGATCAGTAGAAGTACAGTAGGGGTTGCTCAGCAGTGGAAGACATCATAGAAAATGCTATACCGTACATGTCGTTCTCAGCATTATTGTAGATGCTGAGTTCTATTAGTTATTAGTTTATTTATGTTATTAATTAGGTAATAAACAAGGCTTATTAAGTAGGTAATAAGACTACAACTATATTATGTTTATAAACAGTTAGTGTACCCTTATATACTACCCTTATAAAGTGCTATTATTATCATTAACAGTTTATGATTAGTCTGGTAATTAATAATTAGGTAATAAACCAGGCTTATTAATTAGATAAAATTACTACCTTTATAAAGTGTTTATAAACAGTTTGCAATTTGTGTTATTATTGGTTGTAAATGGGATAATAATAATAATAATAATAATAATAATAATAATAATAATAATATAATAATAATAATAAGGTAATGCAGCTACCCTGCTATATGGTTATAAATAGTTTGGTAGTTTAAGGGTTAGTAATTACATTATAAAAATTACTTAATAATTAGATTATAAGACTACCCTTATAAAGTGTGTATAGATAAAGTCTAGTTTGTTTATTCATGTTATTATTTAAACAATAAAAATACATACAGTATAATTCATAATAGTTTATTAATGGTAATTAATTAGGATCATAAACAAGACATTCAAATCAAAAGAGCAACAGTGACCTGCTGAGTTTCGAACAAGAAGATCAACCCTGCTGAAAATGTGAAGCTCAGCAATATCGTTTAGAGCTCTTGAGCTCTTGTTGGGGTTCATCTGTAGTCAGTTGCTCCACTAACCTGTAATTAGGAGAATATTGATGCTATCATTGCTATTCCAGGCTCAGCACGCCAGATACTGCAGTTTGTCACTTGGTAAAATGGGCATGATAATGCTCATGAGAACTGAGTCATATTTGCATACAATTCTGTAATAGTACTCTACTGCCTCAGTCTACATGCTTCTTTCAGTTTCTTGGACAGTTCTGTATCCCTCAGCTCGCCCAGAAATGGAAAAACAGCTTGTCCTTCAGTGGTAGAAAGTGAGAATTGCACCAATTGAGTCCAGGAGCAAGAACATATCTCAATGTTCAGTATCTACCAAGTGACAGTATATTGTCCAAACTTTCCACTAGGCTGTGAAATGTCATCACAATGAAGAACTCCATTTAAACCACAAAACTGGGTGGGATAATCCTAGGAGTTGGAAAGTTCTTCAGAAAACCAGCGAGTATTTTATGTCCAAGACAGAGCTCCTGCACTTTACTGCATCCAGATGTTCAAGGGAGACCTCAGAGAGTTGAGTTTGGTTGTAGATGGGCGTGATGTTCATTTGACAGTGCTGTAGATCACTGAATTATTCTTCACCATTTCAGCAGGTCTGTGGAGGGCAATTAAACAATGAATTGTTGTTAAAGGTTTACATGATCAATTGTACATTGTATATATATATACATACAATGTACAATTTGTGGAATTGTATCATTTTACGGTACCCTACCTGTGTGACTGGTGAAAAGTGACACTAGCATACTGAACATCTTCCTCTTGGGTCTTCTTCATGGGTTTCTCACAGTGGTGCTGAACCATGGCATACTGACCCTCCCCAGCAGCACTAGCAGCATAAGCTCTTACTGCAGTGCCATCAGCACTGCGATGTACAATGCTGGCATACTGACTATCATCTTGATTGACTGAACCAATCTTAGACTGTGGAGCATTCTTTGCAGGAGTTCCTATGTTGCTATATGTGTTGTCCTGAAACAGGAGAAAGCTATTTAAATGTGAGATAAAAAACATCTGCCATAACTGTGAAAATAATTGTGACAATTACAACATGTTATTTATGTAAATAACATTTTTCAGATTTTATCTTTTGGTCAATTTTTCCTTTGGAATCATTCTGCCAACATTAATTAAATTACTAACAGTCTAACAATAACAAAGAGTTAAAGCATAAACTGACTTGCCTGTTTTAATGGTTCTTCTTTAGACGACCAGCAGCCCTTCTTCTTCCTCCTGTATTGAAAGGAAAGAAGATATATGGCCTCTTTTAAAGACAAAGCATTTCATCACTGTCATGCAAAAACGTCTTTTAAATCTTACATCAGTATTATTACAAACATGGTTCTATTTCCAATGGTGGTTCTTCTCTGGCAGTGCTCAAAGAACCATTTGAAACACATTTTTTTAAGAGTGTAGACTAAGGGCTCAATTACACACCCTTGTATGGACATTAAGACGTCTGCCCACATACTTCTTCACGTCCTTTACATAGGAATGGATGTTAAGCAACACATCCACTTGAGGGCAGCCCAGAGTCAAACATTTCTAACAACAACAAACATGGCAATAGTGGAGGAGGTCTTGATACACTGCCCTGCGTGTCATGTGTATCCATAAGTTTTTAGACATATGGACAAAATTAACAAAGATCCATCTGTATCCATATCCATATTTAATGTTGAGCATAAATAAGTCTTAAAGTTGAGGGTAATAACATTTGGGGGCTCGTTCAGGAATGCATTGTCTTGTTGGCAGATCAGATCCACAAAAAGAAGGATAGATCCCCCACTATTCATCTCAACTGCCTTAAGGTGTTCCTAAGAGAGCTAATATCAACAGTACTTTGTGTGAATTAACTTCAAAAAATTTATGAAAAGCTACACATATTTTAAATCAGGACTGTATTGGCTTACCATAGGAGAAATATGGCAACAGTAAATGATAAGACTGCACAGGAGATAATGATTCCAATAACTGCTTGATGAACTTTACTCAGCCTACCTGTGTAAAAATAGAAAGACATGTAGGATCTCACATAACACATCATCGTAGGATAAGAGGCTACAAATATGTCAAATATGTTTAGCTTACCAATGACAGTTAGAGTCACACTAGCAGAATACTGAACACCCTCATCGTTGCTGGACTTGCACTTGTATTCTCCACTGTCCTCAAAGCTGAGCTTGGAGATAGTATAAGGTGTGCCTTTTCCAACCAATGATTTTGCCTTAAACCAGGTGTAGTTCTCCACAGGTGGATTTCCATCACTGCTGCAGGTCAGAGTCACTGAACCACCCTCCACTATTACACCAGAGGGACTGATGGACACTGAGACGTTCTTTGGGGAATCTGTGGATTGATGATGAAGATGACAATTGTTATCAAACCTATGGAAATATATTAAAACCATATGTTCTATACATTAAAACATACAATTTTAATAACATTTCCATGTACTGTTTACATCATGAAATACACTGTTGGGAGTGGTATGAACATATAAAAGTATATACAAATATCAATTCTACATTAAGATTAAAACTAACGATGTAGTGTGTTATATATCAGCTGTATTTCTTCCTAAACCATGTTTCAGAAAGGGCTACGGAGTAAACTGGGATAAAACTCTTTAAATTGATGAAATGAGGGTTGTTCTGCAACCTAGTAGAGACTAAAAAGAAAAAGAAATGCTCTTATTTACCTTTATTCAAAAATACTAGAATTTCATATTATGCCTATACTGATTATGAAATAATGTTAATGTAGCCTGGCATACTGTACATTAGCTGAATTTTCTGAATTCTCAGTTTTACAATACTCAGATCCGATCATTTGCACAGAAAAAAGAAATCAGGACATTACAACAACATAATACATTATCACTTATAAACTTTTGAGCAGTGATACATTATTAAGATGATGGTATTTACCTCAGTGTTTTATTCTACACTGTAAAAGGTACACTGCATTCAATAAATATGTGAGAACATAATTAATTAACAAAATGTCATAGTTTACTTAACTCAACAACTTGTTCAATTCTGATTAGTTTGGGTTCTGTGAAAGTTTGAATAAATGTAGCAAATAACTAATGGGCATGAACATAGAGGCATTATAAGCCTCAAATATTTATTATTTAAGTATTTCTTTGCCTTTAATCCTTTAATAATGGCTGATTTCACTAGACAGTTTGGAGAACTCCTAAGCTATAAACACTGAAACATTGAAATACAATAAGATTCATGCAAACAATATTTAAAGATATTTATAACTAGTATTAAATAGCTAACAACTATTTTTGCTTTCAAATGTACTGTTGGTAAAATCAATGTCAAAAGAGCACAAACCTTGTTTCATTTAGATGGTCCATTATAGATGCCTCATGGATGATCACTTAAAATGCATCCATCAATCAACTAAATATCTATTAAATTGAATAAATTCAATGTAATCGGTTTCTTTATTGAACCTAACCCTGCACCTAACATTAACCCTAACCTTGAATTGACCCAAAAACCTAACCCTAAGCCGAACCTTAACCTAAACCTTACAACTAACCCTAAACCTAAGCTTAAAAGCCATTCAAAAGACAATCATTGCTTAGAGTTAAGCTTCATCTTCTACTGCAAGTTAACCATGCAAATGTTTCTAAAGTAGTGTAACTTGTGGTCTTTCGGTCCAAAAAACTCACCCCTATTATTCAAACAGTCTGGGTCGATCCTTTTTAAGTACACTGAATTAAGACTTCATTTGTTAGACTAAAAATATTCTTGTGTCAGCTACATCTATTTAAAATTATATTACCACATAAAGTATTGTTCTCTTAGCTTTAATAAATGCCCCATTTTTTTAAGTGCAGAAGATTGACAAGAAATGTAAAAAGACCAAAAAAAAATTGGAAACTGGTCCTGCATCTTACAGCATTTACTCACATCTGACATTGAGAGAAACTGCTGGAGAAGAAAGATGTTCATATCCTCCTACAGCACATCTGTAGCTGCCAGTGTCGTCTATTTTAGTCGGCTGGAGGTAGAGGGTGTTTGTTTCTTGGTTGTGAGTTCCTATACGCTTCCCATTTTTATACCAGATGAACGTTGATCTGTCTGTCAGATTGCAGGAGGTCACACACTTTAGAAGTGTTGCATTTCCCTCCAAAACCTGTTCAGGAATCTCCACTCTGAGATCTAAGAGGATAGAAGATATTTAGGGAACATCAGGAAAGACAACACAACAAGGTCCATTCCATACTGAAATACAGTAACTGACCTGTTACATTGAGTATCACTCCAGGATAACCCAAATATCTTTCCACTGGTCTCTTTGTTGTGATTCTGAGGCTGTACATGTGCTCATCCCTTTCTGACACATGGCTCAGTTTGAGGGAGAAAGTTTGATTTTGACCGTCAAAATACTCGACCCGACCTGAATAATCTGGAACTTTTTTCAGGTCAGTCGGTTCCTGATCTTTAACTGGATTTTTGACCCAGAACTTATTTATCGTTGTGAAACCTGAAGGATGTTTATAAAAGCTGTTTATGAACACTGTGGACCCTTTTAAAGCACACATTGCATTATGCCTGTACTCCACTTTCCAGGTTTGTCCTAAAGCCCCTGAAACATATGACACAAAACAGCTGATTAGAGGATAATGAAGATGAGTCTCGTAAGCACAGACATATGCATGAATTGGATGTTTACATACAAATAATAACAACTGTTATCACTGTTACTGTTGTGGTTATCATTCATTCACTTTCAAAATATTTTTAAAGAATAAAATTTCAGTTGTTGATGTAGGGGAGAGCAGGGAGCAACATGGAGTAACTAGAATGAAGCGAAATGTTACATGGACTTTATTTGCTATTTACCCATCAACCCTTTATTTATTTTTCTTTATTAACCAGTAATTCATTGATAATGTTATCTTTGTTATGGAAGGACCTATTTTAAATATTAATTAGTATTTAGTATTTATTTATTTACTTTTATTGTCCTAGAAGGTTCAACATCAAGGGACTATAAAGCTGATGTCAATTATGTCAGTCATTTAGTTATGAAAGTGAAGACCTCAAGTGTGGGCCTATGTGCAGGTTTTAAGGGATTTTTGACAGTAGATATTTCTACTTTACAGATAGTCCACCAGAGGACTTCCAATAAAGTATTTTTTCATGGTGTGTTTAATGACTGAGTTGAAAAAAAAAATTGGGTAAAAGTCACAGAATTCACTCCTATATTAAATTAATCTTCTCTTGGTGGCTGTAATAGAGCACCAGGAATGAAATGCCCACAGATTAAAGTAAAAGGGGCATCAGGACATAACAAGAGGATCTTTCATCCATTTCCAATAAAATAGCAAAAATATTGGTGTCATCAGAAGAATAAAATGTACACTGCCACAAAAGAAATCTTATTAGCTTGTGTTATACTTTGATTTATTCTTATCTCTCTTGTAACATTGTGTGAACTAATACTTACAAAAGCACCATCAGTTGTTTACATATTCTTCATAAGTGTTTGAATTGTAACTTCAGCTATTTATCACACAACCTCTCGTTCAACCTCCCATTAAGGTTTTTCTAAAACCTTCAGATACTTAATGTGTATGAAATTAAACACTTTAACTTCTACTTGAAATACTATTCCATTTTTTTTCATTTCTCACAATCATCGTCTTAAAACGTTTTTAATACAACTTTCAAGTTCATCATTACTCCACAGGATCTTCTAATAACCTAAGATTTCTTTAAAATGTCAATTGGACAGTTTACACTTTTTCATTGAGGATCTTCAGTTTGGAACTGTCTACCACCTCATCTAAAAACTGTACTGGATTCGTTAGCTTCAGGAAACAGGTTAACTCATCTAATCTCGCTTTAACCAATTCAAATACATTTCATGTAAACATGTGATTGTGTTTTTGTGATTTTGTCTGTTTGTTAATGAATTCAGTTTTAGATTTTTATTTTATCATTTTTTCTCCCTACTTTATACAAATCCTTTCTGCACTTTTTTTTTTTACTTTGCTTGCACATTCTCTCTCTCTCTCTCTCTCTCTCTCTCTCTCTCTCTCTCTCTATTTTACTCCCTTTTACTTGTTTGTGTTTGCTATACCTTCTTGTGCAAAAAATAATAAATAAATAATTTTCTACAATTGCACAGTAAACCCTCCCTCCCCAGTGCTCTGTTTATGTGTGCTCACAGTCACTAGTCATTTGTGTGTGTGTTCAATGCCAAGACATGATTAGTAAATTAACTCACCCAGAACGGACAGCTGAAAGAAAAGCAACTGCCCTAAACTGCCTACAAGCAGCATCTTCATATAAAACTGCAAAGACAATAAAAAACAACATTGCAGAGCTGCTTCAACAGGAAGCCAAACATGAACGCCAGTCAGGAATTTCCCACTTAAGTCACTTTAGACAGTGTTCAGCAATACTTCATCAGCAGTGCTTGATGAGTGCCATGAGATAAAACTATAAGAATAAGAATAATTCCCATGTAAACATCAGACAGACTTGAACCTGAAAAGTAGTATAACTGAGAATATCTCACCATGACACTGGAGGTCATGTCAATGACCCCTTAAGAAGAAATGTCCATGTAGTCAGAGCAGAAAAAGAAGTTCACCTCATAAAAACATCACCGACCCAAGTGACTGTTTTCTCTTCCTCTTTTGGGTCTATACACGGCTCTCCCTTCACATTTTGTCTTACAGCATAACCTGCTCCCAGATCAGTGCAGAGGTTCTAACCACTGGGGTTAACAATAGCGCATTAGCACATAGATCGGTGACAGAGCTCAGTGAATATTAATGAGAGAGAAGGTGGTTTTGCCTAATGGCTTCAAGGTCACATTGATGTGGAGTGTATCTGCCATGCATTTCGACATTGCTTCCCTTCTTTCACAAGACAACTTGAGCCACGTACCACTTTTGGTAAAGAAAAATGTAGGGTTTTACAGTTCATTCATTTATAACACATTCTTTAACAGCACCACACCATCCATATTAGCCAACATGTATTTTAATTGAAAATCTCAATTTGAATCCAGATTACAAGCAGAATGAATCTCAGTGACAATGTCAATTAAGATAAAACAAACAAACAAACAAACAAATAAATAATTAAATAAACTAAATGATTGAATATGTATTTATATATGTGATGTATGTGGCTGGTGTAGCATAGTGGGTAGCAGCAACACACTTTCCATGACGCCCCCATGGGGTCTGATTCACTAATTGAGCAAGCACCACTTTTGGTCAAAACTCCTTAAGCCTAGCTGAAAGCCTGTTCAATTATGATTTTAAAAAATAAAAGGTGCTACAAAGGGTTCTTTAAGCAATGCCACAGAGGAAGAACCACTTTTGGTTCCATAAAGAACCATGTTTGGGAAACATAGTGAGTGTAAAGCTATTTTCCTGTGATGTACCAATTTAAAAGTTCTTTACATTCACATACATCCTTTACAAAAACGTTTCTTTACGGAAGCAAAAGTGCTTTTTTTCTTTGTGGCATCACTCAAAAGAACTCTCTTGTAGCACCTTTATTTTTAACAGTGTATATGAAAAAAAAGAAAGTTGACTGAAATTGGTGATGTTTGCAAAGCATACTGTAGTAAAATGTAGTAACTCTGGTTAAAGCCCAAAGTGCACACATGTTTGCAAACTCCAGGTCATCTATGGACAAGTGCCTCATCTAGATGGCCAAAAAATATAACAATGATTGAAGTAAAGGTCGGTCCACAATTTCATTTTCTTTTATTATTTACTTTTTGGTTCCCTAAAGAACCATGTTAGTAGAAGAGATGTGTAAGGTATGAAATATCAAGTGGAGGTTCCTTAAACCATTAAGTGAAGGTTCTTCACATTCTTTATACACTGTAATCATAGCTTATGTATGTAATGGTAAAATAAAGAAAGAAAAGAGGAAGCACAGAAAAGCTTTCTCTTCAATCATGCATATCAGTCCATGCATGCATGGTCAAACAACCAAATCAGTAGATGTGTGCAGAATTGATCCAAAATAGCTCCATAGTGGTTTACACATCAGCATGAATCATGCAAAACTTTGATTAAACTTTGATTAATTACTTAAAAATGTAATTAATGTAATTAATGGAAATGCATTTTTTTGTGACAGAAACAGTCTGGACACCCCCACATAGAAAACTGCATATGTAGTTATTATATTTTATTTTTATACTTGTATTTATATGTTTCCTAATGTCCTTATGTGTGTGGACACCCCTCCTAATGAATACATTGAACTATTTTAAGTTGTATTCATCGCTGACACAGATATGCAAATGCACAATCACAGCATGTCCAGTTTCAGTCTCAGATATAATACTGGGCTAGCTGGGTTTGAAGCCCCCCAGCATTGAGCTGTGTCGTATGGAATGAGGGTGGTGCCCCATCCAGTATTTTTTGGGAGCTTGGGTGGTGATCATCCAACATGTTGACCTTACTAATGCTTGTATTCCTGATTGCAATTAAATCCTCTGCAACATAAGTGGGGTAATACTTTGGGGGTGGGGGGTGTGAATGAGCAGGTGTCACAATACTTCTGTCCATATAGTGTATGTTTAAATATGTTATATGTGCTACTGTACTGGATAATGATGGCACTGGCAGAAGTAAAACTGTATCTGTAACTGCTTCATTACTCAAGGCTTCCTTAGCCGTCTGAAGAAATGGAGGACCTGTTAGGATGTTGTCAGCAGTGTTCACGTCCCTTAATAGTTACGGTTACAAAAATACAGAATGATGCAATAGTGGTGTTGTTTTTCCAGCTTCAGCATGTTTAAGTGGTTAACTCTGAATACAGAATGAGCTGAACGTGGGAAAGTGGTGTGGTGAGGCTGTGGTGAGATATTTTAAATCCAATCACCAAACTTCAAGGTATCTCTTCATGTGAAGG
Organism: Salminus brasiliensis; assembly: GCF_030463535.1. NCBI lineage: Eukaryota > Metazoa > Chordata > Actinopteri > Characiformes > Bryconidae > Salminus > Salminus brasiliensis. The sequence continues at coordinate 33,540,362 of NC_132892.1, forward strand.
AAAAGTCAGAGGCCGTGCTGCTTGCCATCAGCAATCAGAGTCTGAGAGAGCACAATTGGCCTTACTCTCTCAGGGGTTGCTTGATGGCGCTTCCTCCCCACATCACTCCAATTGGTGATGGTCAGCAAAGGCATAGCTGTTGTATTAGAGCTTGGGAGCCGTATTTTCCTCATGGATACCTAGCGATGCTACATCAGCAGCAGTTGGAAAAGAGACAGTGGCTTCTTTTAATTCACTTGTTTTGGCAAGATCTGTGTTTTGAATAAACACATTTGATTTGCAACAACACCTTTCAATTCAAAACAGCTTTTTTGATTGTGATTGTAAAATGCAAAAATAAATAATAAACACCTCATGGTTGTTAATAATGCTTCACAAGTCACATTTTAATGATTAAATGAAAGCAATAATTTCACATTAAAAAAACAGAAAAATGAATTTATCTGAGTATATACTATACAATTAGAAAAAATGATGGCAGTTAAGATTAGCAGAACTAACTATGTGTATGTTATTCTACTGTGAATTAGTGGTTATTATAACTAATAGCTAAACATCCCAAAAAAAAAAAAAACAAATAAAAACATGCAATGTCATGATACAAAAGTGTGTCAATTTCATTGCAGTCCTATATTCTCAGTCCAATTTGAAATTGGTCTCCTTTTTCCGGCCAACCTAGGTGAAATCAAATAAGACAGAAATAATATTGCATTAATAACAATGAATTGCTGTTTTGCTGTTTCAGATGTTTTGTAATATAATTCTATAGTTCTGTTGTGCTTAATTGAACATGTATATGGATAAGTTAGATGTAAAAAAATGTATACTGTTCATGTATGTATTGTTAAGATTTTACTTACTTATCAACTTGTCTTTCTTTGTTTATCATTAATTTTGTAAAATAAGTAGTTTTATGACTTTTTAGAAGATTTTACTTACTGACTGATCTGTTTTTTTATTTTATTTTATTCATTATCTATTGGGTAAAGTAAGTACTTCTAGTACTTTCAGAGAAAAAGTACTTTTTAGCATGACAAAACACACATTTTCATACTCAGAAGATCCATCCTCATCAATAGCCACATAGGTATCATCAGCAGAATTGGAAAGAACATTCTGTATGGAGAGAGAGAGACAGACAGGTGTAAAAACGGACCAATAGCATGGATTACTGTAAAACTCATGAATTTACTCAGCATAAAAGTTAAAATGTAAAATTTTAAAATGCTACGTACAGAATATAGATCATCAGGGCTTTGGTCCTGGTTTGGTTTGTTGTCAGGAATCAGGTAGATGGCATCCTGTCCACTGTGCATGTCACCATGGGACAAACCTGTCTTCAGCATATCTACATACAGATCATTACCTGTTGCTTCTTTGTTTAGAACTGTGTTGCTGCCATCTTGAGGAGTGTGCAGAACAGCCTGGTTCAAAAGATTGAGAATAAGTTCATTCTTATTCAAATGGTTTTCTTATACACCTTTAGCATAATAGATATTATCTGTAAAGAAATCAAGGGAAGAACTTCACTTCTTAGATTATGAAACCAAAGGTACAACAAAAAAATGTAATGATCTCAGCTGAAAATAAATAATAAATAAATAAACATATAAAATAGAGACATTAACATTTCAGCACAAAAATAGAAATCTTTCTATATATAAAAAGTTAAATAATATAATTTTATTTTATTTTATTTGATGTTTTTATGTATTTATGTTTTATATGTAGTTATAATTGCAGTACATTGAGTCTTTCAATGGTGATTAAAAAAGAATAACCAATCTCAATATAAAATACTAAGAAAAAAAAGATTTTTGCTCATGTATTTATTTAAAACAATGCAAAAGCTGTTTACTGAATTAAAAATGTAAATGACACTACTATAAACCCTCATTGACAAATGGCAGATACACCAAGCTAACATAGAGCGTTCTATTAATAGTCAAGTCAAGTCAAATTTATTTGTATAGCGCTTTTTATAACTGTTGTCATCACAAAGCAGCTTTACATAATTAGTACTTAATAAAGGACAGAGACAGAGAAGAAATAAGAAATAAGATGAAGGATCAAAGACCCCCGTGAGCAAGCCAACGGCGACAGTGGCAAGGAAAAACTCCCTCAGAGCTGGAGGAAGAAACCTTGGAAGGAACCAAGACTCACAAGGGGGACCCAACCCGTCCTCCTCTGGTCAGACTATTTAAACATTAATGATAAAAATTACCAAAGCAGATGTTAGTGATGTTACTGTATACACCTAGAGGAGATAGTAGCAACAAATGGTCTAAACAGCAAGTTTAAATTCAATGGTATTATTACTATGTTTGCTTAGGTCTAAATATTATCTACAGTGTATTACACGCATTTTATACAGCTTAGTTACATTGATAAGAAAATCAAGATAATCCTTTTTTAGTCCCACAGTGGGGAAATTCTCACTAATATGATCCAGACATATTACACTGCATTCATCAACATTAGTCAATAAAATCAAGTTACAATTTTGTTTTTGTTTTTTAAGTGCTAGTCATTCTTTCCAGCGTTTTTTCTCTGTCCTCTGCAGGTGTGTAAAAAAATAGTTTACTTTACCTTTTAAAAATTCACAGAATTTCATTTGTCAAAAGATTTGCCAATGATTCATCACACAGAGCGAGTGCAAATAGTTGTTGTTTTATGGGTTACTCCTATTTTCACTAAAATTGAAGAATGTGAATCACTTACAAGAGGCAGAGCCTGAACTTCAGACCTATAGTCAGGTGAGGTGTAATCAATGGCAGCGCGAGGAAAATTCTAGAGGAATTGAATAAAATTGTTATTTAATGTTTGTCAGTCTTTAACTTACAGCAAGAGAGCACAGCTGAATATCCTTAGATATCATAAAGTAAATGTAAATGAGAGTTCTTAAGAAAACTATTATTTGATAGAGTGTAAAGGCACACAGGTGTTACTGTCAATACTGTCCAGGAAACACTTTCTACTAGATTTTGGAAGAGCACTGCTGTGAGGGGTTGATTGCATTCAGACACAGGTACCAGCAAGCCAAGCACGTGAAACATGTTATTTTAGATGTTACCTGAACATTTCTTCTAGGTCGTCTGATCATCAAAGAGACAATGCAAAAAATGGTCACAGCTCCACCACATGCTAGACCCACAATCATGAAGAATGTGTAACTATGCACTGGAAATCAGAAACATAAGCCGTATCAGTCACTTCAGTTGAGATGTTGCAGTTCTTCTGGCTAATTTAGCAAAACTGCATATTGTGTCATGATCTGAAGGACTGAAAGTGTGTTAGGTTCAATCCCAACCTGATTGTACAAATACAACCGCAGATGCGTTCTGTCTTCCGAGTTTATTCCAAGCTTCACAGGAATACCTCCCTTCATCAGAAGCAGTGAAGTTGATGATACTGTAAGTGTGTTCAGATCCCACAGGTGAGCTTTCACCTTCTTTAAACCAGGTGTAGTTCTGCACAGGTGGGTTTGCATCACTGCTGCAGGTCAGATTCACTGAACTGCCCTCCATTATTCCACCAGAGGGACTGAGGGACACAGAGACTCTCTTTGGTGGATCTATTGACAAATTACCAAAAAGACTTGCCAACATCAGAATCCAGCTGTCATTACATATGTGGACAAGTTTCCATACTCTTGTTAAACATGTTATGTTTAGCTATTTTTCTCATTTAAAATAAGTGAATAAATCCTTTACTTTATTCTACTTTATTCTATTATTCTACTCTATTCTCTTAAAATGAGTGCCAAAGCCATTATTTCTAAGTTTTCTAATGAGAACCCTTTAAGGAATCTCTATGTTAGCCTCTATACCAATTTATGGTTCCTCCGAACACCTTCAAGTTGTGTCTTCAATCTTTAAAATGTTCTTCACACTTAAACTTCTTATTTACAAATATGATTCTCTGTCGAACCATACAGCTTTTTTGTGTCACTCAAAAGACCCATTGTACATTCAACCTCACCTTGTTTTAGAGTGTACAACATCAGTAACACTGACAACAACTTGATAAAGCCTGCTAGCAAAGCTACAAGAGAACACAGCCAACAGCTCAAATATCACATCTGTGATCCTATCACATTGCTTTGATGCTAATTAGCAGCACCATTACCACATGCACCAAATACAAAATCCCTAAAATACAGTAGAATGCAATGTTAATCTTTACTTACATTGAACATCCAGGAAAACTGCTTTAGAGTATTGGTGTCCATGTTTATTGAAGCACTTGCACTTGTATTGACCAGAGTCTTCAGCTTTGACCTTCAAGATGGTGTATGTCTGTTTGTTTTCTTTTAGAATTGTAGATTTGTACCACTTGTAGATCTGCACAGGTGGGTTTGCATAACTGCTGCAGGTCAGAGTCACGGAACTGCCCTCCACTATTTCACCAGAGGGACTGATAGACATGCAAACTATCTTAGGTCGATCTATAAAGAGCACAACGTAGCATCTATTTTAGTCTTTTGAGGTTTTTTCTTTTTTCTTTTTACAATTCATCAAGAAGCTTGGACAGCTCAGAAATGTCAGTATATTTGCCAGGAGTAAGAATTTCTTTAGAAGGCACTTATTGAAAATTATATGATGACTTCACTCTGATGTTTTTATGCAATTTAAATGACAATCTGTAAACATGAGCATTCAAAGCAGAGTATGATTATTCAAGATAACCCCAAATCAGAAACATAAGCCGTATCAGTCACTTCAGTTGAGATGTTGCAGTTCTTCTGGCTAATTTAGCAAAACTGCATATTGTGTCATGATCTGAAGGACTGAAAGTGTGCTAGTTTTAATCCTAACCTGATTGTACAAATACAACCGCAGATGCGTTCTGTCTTCCGAGTTTATTCCAAGCTTCACAGAAATACCTCCCTTCATCAGAAGCAGTGATGTTGATGATACTGTAAGTGTGTTCAGATCCCACAGGTGAGCTTTCACCTTCTTTAAACCAGGTGTAGTTCTGCACAGGTGGGTTTGCATCACTGCTACAGGTCAGCGTCACTGAACTGCCCTCCACTATTCCACCAGAGGGACTGATGGACACTGAGACGTTCTTTGGTGGATCTATTGACATACAAAGTCCATAGAAATTACCAAGAATACTTGCCAAGATCAGAATCCATTATTACATATGTGCAAATGTTTGCATACTCTTGGGCAAATGTCATTTTTTGCTGTATTTCTAATTTAAAACAAGTGAATAAATCCTCTACAAGAAAATGTTTTTGAGCAATTCCATGGAAAAAATTATTTGGCTCCTTTAAAAGAAATGTGTTTTTAAATAAAAAAGGAAGAAACCTTTAAGTTATCTTCAAATAAGCCTCTATACTGATTTAAGGTTACTCCTAGCACCTTCAAGTTCTATTATCTTTAAGACGTTCTTCACACTTCTCTTTTACAAATATGATTCTCTGACGAACCGTCCAGCTTTTTTATGTCACTCAAAGGGCCCGTTGTACATTCAACCTCACCTTGTTTTAGAGTGTACAACATCAGTAACAACACTGACAACAACTTTATAAAGCTGCATGGAGAGCACGGCCAACAGCTCAAATATCACATCTGTGATCCTATCACATTCATTTCATGGTAATTAGCAGCACCATTACCACATGCACCAAATACAAAATCCCTAAAATACAGTAGAATGCAATGTTAATCTTTACTTACATTGGACATCCAGGAGAACTGCTTTAGAGTATTGGTGTCCATGTTTATTGAAGCACTTGCACTTGTATTGACCAGAGTCTTCAGCTTTGACCTTTAAGATGGTGTACGTCTGTTTGTTTTCTTTTAGAATTGTAGATTTGTACCACTCGTATTTCTGCACAGGTGGGTTTGCATCACTGCTGCAGGTCAGAGTCACGGAACTGCCCTCCACTATTCCTCCAGTGGGGCTGATGGACACTGAGACATTCTTTGGAGGATCTAGAGACAGATATGACTTTAGTGTTTCTTGCTAATATCTAATATCACTGTGTAGTTCAACCATTCCCAGAGTTTAGTGAAGAATGTGGACTTTACTCACATCTGACTCTGAGAGTTTGAGCAGTAGAGGGGAGATGTTCAGATCCTCTTACAGCACAGCTATAACTGCCTGCATCCTCACTGCTGACTGTCTGCAGGTGGAGCTGGTTGTTCTTGATGGTCTTTGTGGTTAAAGGACGTCCATTTTTGAACCAGATGAATGTTGGATCAGTCAGACTGCAGGTGGTTTTACATGTAAGAGTGGCTGCTGTTCCCTCTACCACTCTTTCAGGAATCTTCACTAAGAGTACTAAGAGCAAGAGGAAGTCTTACTTCCAAAGCCGTGTGTGATGATCTAATTTCTTTTTAGTTTTGTTTGATAAGGTGATATAGAACTTTTGAGATAACATTGAATGGTTACAGAGCCAGCTCTACCTAATAAATGGCTACTAGGGGCTCCCCTAACAACCTTTGGGTTTCTGCTGTACCATTATGTTGTTTCAAGATGATCACTGAACCACACCAAGTCATCTAAATTACATTACATGCTAAATAAATACATTGTCATTATGCAATTTTCCTAAACATCGTTGTTGTCATCTCTTGGCAGCAAATTCAGTCACAGCATGGCTGATACCCTCCCACACCACTAGCAAATTCCATGTGTAAACATTATTGTTGTGGGGTGTAAGTAAACAAGATCATATGCTGACCAATTACGAACAATTAAAGGTTTTCTCATACCCAAAGATGACTGATTCAGAGCACAAGGTTTCAGAAGTTCATGGCTGACATCCATCTTCTCAGCAAAATATCCTGGAAGATTTATGTATTCATAATATAAATACATTTGTTAGTGCAATCCATAAGATGTTTTGAGTAATGGAGTAATATAATAATATTATTTATAATAGTTATAATACCAGGTAAATGCTTTAAAATGTATCATCTTCTAAATCCATCACTTTCACCAGAGACATGGCCATAGCTCACTTTCTGAAATGTCCTATTTTGTCCCCATCAAGTTTTCTGAAAGCTAAGTAATGACTCTGGACACTGTTGGCTTATATTACTTATATAAGGTCAGTAATGTTAATTTGGTTCTAGCCAAAATAATTAATTAAATAACTAATGATTGTAGATTCTAGAATCTTTCAATCATTCAATTTCAATCATTCATTGAAAGTCAGATAATTCATTCATTGCTCATTCATTGTTTTTTTTTTTTCTAAAATCAAGGGAATTCAAAAGAGCTGATCCTGCTTTTTTGGGAGTAACTGTCTCTACTGTCCAGATTAAATTTTGGAGGATTGAAAATTGAGACAGAGGACAGAGCATTGCTGTGAGGATTGATTCAGCAACAAGAGCAATAAGGAGATCAGGATGTTGGATGCTCCCCAACTCATCCCAAAAGTACTGGATGGAGCACCATCATCATTCCAGAGAACACAGTTCTTCCACTTCTCCACAGCTCAATGCTGGGGCTATGTACCTCTCTAGCCCACGCCTGACATTAGGCATGGTGCCAACAGATTCATGTCCATATCATGTGTCAGCAATGAAATGCATTCATTAATGCATTCATTAGAAAATGTGTCCACAAACTTTTGGACATAGATTGCCGATATCATACTTTCCAATTGTGGTACAATGATACTGAGGATCATATTTGTTATAGATTTGTTATTTGAGTTGATATCTTGTTCCAAAAGATGCTATATTTTCATGCAATAAGTATCAGGATGTCCATGTATTTCTGGCTGTGCTATTACATAATATTACCAACTGTCTCAAAGGATCTGTTCACAAATTAACAGCAACACATATAGCTTTTCACATAGGAAATTCCCATGGGACTGATTCTGGCCTTAGTTTGGGGAGGGGCTCATTATCACTGTTTAATTCCATAAGAATTCATCATCTGTTTATTGCTTTACATAAGATAAGATAAGATTAGATTAGTTTAGATTAGATAAGATAAGACAAGATAATCCTTTGTTAGTCTCACAGTGGGGAAATTCTCAGTGTCACAGCAGAAAGGGATAGCAAAACACTCAGTTACTAAAAAAAAATACATTATTTGCTTTGGGTACAAACACTCTGGAGTCATGACATTCCACCACAGAGTAACACCCACGAACAAGGAGCCGTTCTCATTGGAGCCAAACAGGTGATAAGCCGAAGTAGTCATGTGACAAAATGAACCAATCACGCAATATCGCGTGCTGGTCATGTGATTTTCTGTTAAAACCTGTTAACCACCATGTTTCAAAGGTGCCAAAAAAAAAACCTCTATCACTATATTCAATTTCCTGTTATTTAACTTAAAATTGTCACTTCTTTGGTGTATGTTCTAAAATGTATATGGTAGTACTCACAGAGTAGTAGCAGTATTCACTAACCTGGTGTTAGCAGAGTGCAAACGAAGAGAAGCTGAGACAGAAGGGACATCATCCTGACTAACATCCAACCAGTCTGAATGTAACTCAAAGCTATCACTTTAAAAAAAAAAAAACAACAACATTAGAATAGTGAAAAATAAACATTAAATCAGTGGTAAGTGAGAGTATCTACTAAAATTCTATATAACATTAGAATAAACCCAAATAAACAAAGTTGATGGTCAAGGAAAGTGTGCACCTGTAATTAACTCTATATAACATTAGAATAAACCCAAATAAACATAAAGTCAGTGGTCAGTGAGAGTGTGTACTTGGAATTAACTCTATATAACATTAGAATAAACCTAAATAAACATAAAGTCAGTGGTCAGTGAGAGTGTCTACCTGTAATTAACTCTATATAACATTAGAATAAACCTAAATAAACATAAAGTCAGTGGTCAGTGAGAGTGTCTACCTGTAATTAACTCTATATAACATTAGAAAAACCCAAATAAACATAAAGTCAGTGGTCAGTGAGAGTGTCTACCTGTAATTAACTCTATATAACATTAGAAAACCCCAAATAAACATAAACTCAGTGGTCAGTGAGAGTGTCTACCTGTAATTAACTCTATATAACATTACAATAAACCCAAATTAACATTAGAATACAAAAAAAATTATAACATTAGAATTCATTTGTGGGGCTCTGTACACTCCCAGCTAAAAGTGGATGCCACACTATGGCCTCATGGACTCTCCGGCGTCTTCTGCACCAGCCCATGTCAGTGAAATTGGTTGAAAGACTTTTGGGTTTTGCCAATGTATATTTATATTTATTTTGTAGTCATAATTTGTACTGAAATCATTTTTTAAAAAAAGACATAATAATTGTCGGACTCTTACCTTTTTTCATAACATGCCAGCTGACAGATGAACCAAGAACTCAACTCAGGATGTGGTTTGTGTGCCTAATATACCAGGGGGGCTGAGTTTACACATCTTCCGTATCAGTGTGATCTGAGCATTGGTGTCACTTCAGGTGTCAAAATCATGAACATGCACATGAACACATGGTCAGGGATAGGGTTATACTAGGTGGTTTGCCCAGGACAAGGCTTAGCCGTTGCACTTGGGTTGTGCTGACCCTGGCGAATTCCCCATGTGCGTGAATCTCGACTGCATCATTTCTGGTAGAAGGGCAGCGGTGGTTAGAGCACAGGGCTTGGCGGCCTGCCACTGTTTGGTTCTTGAGCAAGGCCCTTTATCTTTCCTACTCCCTGGGCGCTGAAGTGATGCCTGCTCACCACTCTGGGCATGTGTGCCCACTGTCCCTGTGTGTGTTTGATCACTATGTGTGTATTCTTGTCTTGTATTGGGTTTTCAATTATTTAAAATGCCAGAATGAATGACCTTTTTATTAGGCCACTAACTTAATAACATAAGTGGGTGCTTTATCATTTTGACTTTGTTATTTTAAAATAAAAAACTCCAAAAACTCTTTAAAACCCAACCTTTTTTTTTTTAAAGGTTAAAATCCCAGGGTTGGAAAAAAAAAAGTTGATGCTGACTTATTTTTTTGCTGACGAGTACCAGATTGTTATCAAAACGTCACACATTGACACACACACACACAAACACTTCAAGGCAGGAAGTAGCCAAAAGGCCCTTGGTTACCTGGCAACAAACCATTGGTTAATGTCATGTCCATGCTGTCTTCACCAGTTACAGGAAACAAGAGCACATATTAATTCCTACATCAACCAACCCCTCTAGTTGTGATGTCTAAAGAAACCATAAATACATTCAAAAGTAATGAAAAACATGTTGCATGGTTATAGATGAGAAATATGGACTAAAACCTAGGCTGTTTCTAAATAAACTGTCTACTGCAGTAGCTTGGGGTTTACTCAAAGAATGTCCTTTAAAACAATCTCTTTATGGCAACACATGAAGAAAGCAAACTTACACTATATGGACAAAATGTCTTTTCTGAAATTAAGGGGATTCAGAAAAGAGGGATTAAAAAGACTAGAGTAGCTCTGTGTACATTTGCACATCTGTGTTAGCAATAAGTGCAACTAAAAGTAGGCAAACGCATTCATTAGAAGGAGTGTCCACAAACATTTGGGTATATAGGGTATCGCCTTTCAAATAATATTTTTCAAAATATCTCTTGTAACCAAAACGTCAGAGCCAACTTTATATTAAGTATATGCAGAAATGTGTAAGAAATGTCTAAAAGTCATAGTGGTGTCTCCTTAGCATCGTTCTACACGTTAAAAATTATTATTATTTTTAATGTGTAATATTTTTTTTATGTTATTGTTTGATGTTAAGTGAAACTAATAAATGTTTGTAAAAATGTTAGTTGTCTTTTTTATGAGCTGTTCATGCATGATCAATGAGGTTTCTTTACCTTAGCTTGCTATGAAGTTATAATGTTTGTCTTACTGGAGGATCCATTGTAGTGGTCACCCATTTTGGGATTCTCTTGTCTTTTCTTAATGTTTGACATGTTATTTTAGGTAAAGCGTTGTATTTATTTAGTTGTAAGTATTGTTGAGTGTGTTTGGTTGTGGGTGTTCCTTTCAAATAAAGACAAAATAATATTTTTTCAAAATATCTTTTAACCAAATATCTCGTAACCAGAGCGTCAGAGCTTTATAATAAGTAAAATTAATATTAGTGTAGCTACACAATACCAGTCCATATAATAACAGTGTAACTACTACTAATCCTAGTGTCTGTTACATGTGTCTGGTGCATTACAGAAGAACTGTCTGTGTAATTACACATGTGTATCACCTACAATTTTACAATTTTGTGTTTATACAAGTGGAAAAATATCATCATATTCCAAGTATATAATCACATTAGAGAGACTGTGCTGTCACAGCTACTGCGATACAGTTGTGAAATTACATGAGTCCGAATTAGAGATAAAGCTGTACTACTGTAATCCATTTGTAACAGTAAATATATCAGCAGTAGTTAGATTGTAATTGCATGAATTATTAATGTGTAACTAAACAGTTATTACACAGTTAAAAACTTTTCATATAGGAAAAAGGATCAAATGTTATTAAAATCATAAAATCTATCAAAGCCATCTGTCTCTGTGTATAGAGTGTGTATAGTGTGTGAATAGTGTGTATATAGTGTATGTATAGTGTATGTATAGTGTATAGTGTGTGTATAGTGAATAGATAGTGTATATATTGTATGTACAGTGTGTAAAGTGTATGTATAGAGTGTTATTGTACAGGTTGTGTATAGTGTATGTATAGTGATTGTATGCACATATAGTCTAAAATTGTGTATATATTCTGTATTAATATTTTGTATTTATCTGTATTTTACTACAGCAAGGGACTATTTACCTTTAAACCTGTCTGTTGTGATGTGACAACAAATCTGCTTTGATTAGATTTGACAAACACAGCAGCAGGCCAACAAATCACTGTTAAAAACACATATACCTGTATCTCCAAAATGAAAATGTTACAGGACAAATCTCAAATTTTAATAGCAATATAAATAAGAAACAGATTTTATTCCCATTGTTCTCTATTTTACTCCTTTTCAGAGAAATCCATGAAGAGATTAAAGGAACTCATAACACTTCAAAGAAATCTCATCACCTATCCAGTCAAAGTGGTCAATGACAGAAAGAGAGTTTTAGGATGTGATACCTTGTGTTTACTTCTTTCTTCCTCTTTCTTGGCACAGATACAATGTCTCATGAAAGCAAAGCCCAAGGTAACCCAAACCTCTCCAAATCCTTTGGGGTCAGATTATTATAACAGAAATATAACACTGAAGTGACTCTCTAATTTTACAGGTTAAGTATAATGTTAAAAAGTATAATGTTAGTATGTTAGTAGGTATGTGGTGCTCTTTCTAGGAAATTTCAAAAAATCTCAATACCAGTCCATATAATAACAGTGTAACTACTACTACTCCTAGTGTCTGTTACATGTGTCCGTGCATTACAGAAGAACTGTTTGTGTAATTACACATGTGTATCAACTACAATTTTACAATTTTGTGTTTATACAAGTGGAAAAACATCATCATACTCATCATATTCCAAGTATATAATCACATTAGAGAGACTGTGCTGTCACAGCTACTGCGATACAGTTGTGAAATTACATGAGTCCGAATTAGAGATAAAGCTGTACTACTGTAATTCATTTGTAACAGTATATCAGCAGTAGTTAGATTGTAATTGCATGAATTATTAATGTGTAACTAAACAGTTATTACACAGTTAAAAACTTTTGTCTAGTCCCAATGCTGTTTCTGTTTAGGCCACAGTGTGTTCTATTAGACAATGACCTAGTGCTAGGTTGTGGAAATGACCCGAATTGCTGATGTTTGAATGTAGGGGACATAATATTGACAACTCACTATCTGAAGAGGCCACTGTGTGCTCACACTGGTGTGATTTCTTGTCAGTAGAGAGTGAAAATGGGAAGCAGACCTCAGACCTGTACAAATACATGTACATAAACATCTGTCTTTCTTATCAGAGTGGAAACATCAAGCCACCAGAGCAATGCAAGTCTACTTCTGCGTCACAATGTTCCTGTTATCAGGTATGGATCAACTTTACAAATGCAAACTAGCGACAGCAGTATTATATATGTATGCCATGCTTCATAATTTAGACCCGATAGTATGCTCTTTCGAAAGACACTACTGATGTTTGAGAACAATATAGATGATAAATGACTCACCCAGTTAAAGATCAACCCTCATTAACATTTCAGCATGCTGTGTTCATGTTTAGTGGCAGAGATCTGCTATTCCGCAGACTACACTGAGTTAGTCGGATATTAGGGACAGAGTGCCAGAATCGACTGTCATTACCCTCCAGACAATGAGGATAGGGGCAAGTATTTCTGCCGACTCCAAGGCTTTTCCTGTGAGGACCTCATTCGCACAACTACTCAAGACGCCTGGGTTAAACTAGGACGCATTGCTTTGCTCGATGACACCAGAGCTCGCATTTTTACCATTAAAATCTCCAACCTGAGCCTGGATGATACGGGGAAGTACTGGTGTGGTGTAGATGTCAGCATGCTTCCAGATATCAACACCGAAGTGCGAATCTTTGTCAAAGGCAGTGAGTACTTAGATCTGAGGTCCACACTTAATGTTCCTACGTGTTTTTACTTTTTCTGAGGGTGTTAAAGGAATGTCATATGGTTCATGCCGTAGTAGACCCACTTCTGGTCCCATAAGGAACCACAGGACTTATTCACAAACTGTTATTAAGAAGAAATTTTTTCCTAAAACCCACTGATGCACCAAGAATCTCACAAAGATTCTGACTTTTCTCGTAGAAAGATATCGGTGAAAAAGACTCCAGGTTTGTTATCAAGACATGTGAATGCAAAGAACCTTTAAATAGATAAAGAATCTTTACATCTAGAGACCTTTAAAAGGTTCTTCACACACAACCATTTGAAGGATTTTTATTTTTAAGAGTATAGAGAATAGGCTTGTTTTTAAGGCAAATAACATTTGCATGGATAATCATTGGCTCATTAACAATTTCAGGAACCACCAGGGTGTCTCCAATCCTTAATTACACACTTCTATACCTTGTTAATTAGTGAGCTTGTTTGCATTGCAGTAGCTGTTGTTATGGCATAATAGGCCTTATAGTGTATATAGTTTAAATTCTAAGTAGTTACAAAAACTGTGCACTGTTTTTAGTTTGTGTTTAGGGAATATATTGTGGTTTTAAGCCTTTTTTGTTTCCCTTTGGCATTTTTAGTTGTAGGAGTGAATCACAATAGGATTTTGGTTGTGGTGTTTTTGAGTATGACCCTGGGATGTGGTACATTACACATATGCATACATACATACATACAGTATATCTACATTGTTGGAGTATGGTTTAATATCTTAATACAAATGTTCCACTTACATGTAAGTAAAAAATATAAAATATAAAATATTTCCTTTATATTATAATGTAAATCAGTGCACAGTGGCCTGGTCCTCCTCAAGCAGAATTATAGCTAGAGTTTAAGACTGAATAGAATTAAAGAAATAAGACTACTCACTTTTCTTTTACTGACAGAACATGCAAGGCAAGTCATTGTAAAGGGAGAAACTCCGGTGGTTGAAGGTAAGCTTTAGTTTTGCACTATAACACAATCTCCTCTCCTTAAATTTAAATTATAGGAAATTAAGCTTTAATGCTTGATTTATCTTCATATTATAGTGGAAAACAGTACGAGTCCTGTTACAATGCGGAAAACTGTGGACATCAGCAGTCCTGCTGTGAGAGAAAAACGTACGTACTCACACACACCTGCAGTCTATATGTTATGTGTGTATATACAAGTATTTTCCCATTCCCACTTACTTTTATTTTTGCATATTGTTCAAATTGAAACGTTCAGGATCAACTGATTTAATCAAAATCTATATCATATATATAGACCTATGCCAAGCCAAATCTCTAACAAGCTCAAGGTCAGAGATCTTTGTAAAAGTCATCTGAGAGCTCAAATATTTTGGGGTGTCCAAATGTTTGCCTGGTTCCCCTTCTTCAGTCTAAAATTGTACAAAAATAATACATTAGTTTTGGTTAAAGTGTTACAAAAACTATATTCACTCACTTGTGTCATGGCGTGCTAGGCCAGACCAAGTTGGGATGAACAAGATGGATTCAAAGCAAGCAGATTTATTAACAAGAACAGATAACAAGAAGCGGCAAGTGAGGCAAAATGCAGCAAACAGTGACTAAGAGTAATAAACAAAACTCAAACTTAACAAACAAGATGGCGAACAGAACAGAACCTGGGACTGGGAGGAGTTGGGAGCTAAGCAGGAACCAAAATGGGGCTAGAAAGAAACCCTACAGGCAGTGCCTGGGTGATAGGGGGGGTTTAACGAAAACAAAAACCTGAGCTACGCTCGATAACAAAACAAGGAGGGCTGGGGAACCAGCCGTTAGACCAAACCTGGAACTCCGAGGCTCCTTAAATATCTCCCAGTCCCAGGTGTAACTCACACAAAACCACAAACGAACAGAACCAAACACACATGAATGTTAATGAACAAGAACCGATACGATGAACCAAACACATGAACGGAAACGAGGCGGAAGTCCTTATTTGGGCCTGTGGGTGGTGGCTTGGAATCGTCCCGGGGGAGGACGCAATACAGAGGGGCTGATAACTTATACACAGTAACAGATACTGAATATATATCAGTGGTACTGCTGCCATCACTCAAAAACTTCATATCTTCAAAACTTTACAGGTAGAGGAAGAACTCGTCTTCCAATTAAGGTCAATGTATATATATATATATAGGAATGTCCTGGTCCAATCCAGTCATCAGGGCCAGGGATATTATAATCAGATCAGATATCAGCTCTTTATTTTAACAATGGTGTTCATAGTGCCATCTGGTGTCCTCAAGGTGAATATCATATTATAAAACTCTCACTGAAATGCTCTGTTTTACCAGCGGGAGAACCGGAGAAGCACTCGCTCCCCTTTCTCTGTTTCTGAACCAGCACTTAAGAACCCATTCAAATCCGAGTGGAGGCTAACGCTAATGCTAATACACACACACTATAGAACCCCAAATCACACACAAAGCACATTCCACAACCACAGATACCAGTCCAGAGTGTGTACCACAACACACACACACACACCTGACTATAGTGTTTAAAGGAGCTGGGAGTTGATTGGTCAGGGAGGAGAGTCAGACTGGATTATGAGATATTAAACACTAAATAACAGTCATTTTTAGAAAAGTCTCAACTAAACTAAACCCAATCAGGTATCGTATCGGTTGGTACTCAGCTTTAAGAGACTCAAACTGGATCACGGGGCAAGACAACCTGACTGGGACATCCCTGAAATCCCTAAATGACACGTTGTTGATGCTTTAAGTCTAAATATGTGAACAAATCCTCTACAGAAAAAACATAATTATGGCATTTTTGTACAAATGTCACTGTACATAATGATTAAATGTGTTCTGGGCATTGTTGAGATACTTAAGTAACACAAAATCACTCAGATCAGTCTGTGAGTTTTTCAGCTGTGTGTCAGCTGTGCATGTGAAGGCCAGTCTCGGTTCTGTTTTTCTGCAGAATCTCACTTCAGGTTCTTGACTGTGATAACTTTGGCATGTCTGGGAATGCTGTTGTTCGTGTGTGTATTCAGTCTAGTTCAGTTACTTAAACGGATCAACAGCTGCAACCTATCTGGTAGGTGTGAACACACACACACACAATTCTATTTATTTACATTTACATTTAAGGCATTAAGGAGACGCTCTTCTCCAGAGTGACTTACAAAAGTGCTTTGCTATTTACCCAAGAAAAACCTCAGCTAGTTTAAATAGACACAAATTCAAAAATACCTCAAAGTTTAGACACTAATACCTCTAATTTTAGACATTATTCCAACTAAGGAATCTAGGTCTCCTGTTATGCCAAAATAAAACAGCTTGTTTTGATTACTCTAATAAGAGCAGTAGCATGATCTCCGACAGCAGCGGACAGTAGAGGGCAACCCTTCTTCTCCAAAGCATTGAACTAACTGATGTTTTCCTCTACAGTGTCTGCGTCCTACAAGATCAGAGAAAAAACAAGTTCGGGACACACAGAGGTAATGTTGAGGAGAATCCAGGCTGTTAAAAAGTATGATATAAATGATGAAGCTAGTGGTGTTGACCATGCTAATGAGTGAGAGAGGTCATAAACATCTGATAGGTGAATCTTCCTTGCTCCTATCAGCTACTATCTGCACACCTGTAGTGGTACATGTGAACTAATCCTGTACACTGCAGTTTTTTGTATACACAATGTATCTAATGTACACTATATGTCCATTGTGCACCCTTGTCTTGAACACACATATTCCGCTGCTCAGAGATGGCTTTGCATTATTATTATTATTATTATTATTATTATTATTATTATTATTATTTATTACCTCCTGTTCAGTTGCATAGCATAATGTTTCACTTTCACTTTTAACAGCTCATCTCTATATTGCCCATTGTTAATTATACTCTACTATATGATGTATGTGTGTATATACTGCAATCTCAGATTTATATATTAAGTATTTATAGTATAGTATAGTTTCTACTTTTAAAATGTACTAATTTAAAGAATGAAACTCTCACTTCCTATGTGAGAATGTAAGCCTGGTTTCACTCAGGTTACCTTCCCTCCAGTTCTATTAAATGTGTCAGTTTCCAGGCACTGACCTGACTTTTAAGCACAGTCTAAATATTTGAGGGCATGATGGATGAGGGATGGCATCATTTACCATATTTGATATGTATTTGAGTTTGTCAGGCTTCATTCACCAAAATAAATTTCTTTTTAAAACCTATTTATACAGTTTTCACAAACATTCATATCCACCAGTATTTTCTTATTTGGGAATTGTTCAGTTTAGAAGGACAGTTGAATCCATTATAAGAGCAGTGAACAATTCTTCACTTTTAAAAACACATCATGAGAAACACTTTTCTCAAGAACTTATTCTTGGGAATTCTTGGTGACATTTTGGTGAATGAGGCCCAATGTTGTGTTGGTCTAGCTGATGGTTTGAGGCTATGCTGAAGAATTCTGTGCAATGTGCCAGTAGCCACTGAAAATACTTAAACGTCACTATGATTAATAGCTCTCACCTGTCAGGTCAAGTTTTGCCTGTTCCCATGTTTAAAATGTACTAATTCAAAGAAACTTTCACCTGCTTTGCAGGACGACTATGTGAGGATGAAGCCTGGTGTCACTCGGGTTACCTCAAGTGCACATGAACGCTCCCTACACCAACAGCCACATCAAACAAGTCCAGCAGGGGGCAGCATGAATATCCCTGAAATAGATCCATGTTATTTAGGACCCTTCATTGCAGTGAATGCTCCTTTGGATCCAGATTACATAGATCTTAGCACCCCTAGACTCAGCAGTGTTTATGAAAACCTCAGAGATGACTTCCTGCAAGAGTCTGTCTATCACACTGTAGAGGTAACCTCCATCTAATATAAAAGAAAGTTTTTTTTTCACAGTGTTTTTTCACATTTTTGGAAATTCTGGAAACCCTTTCCAGAGCTTGTACATGTGACTCATGATACACAGGTAGGAGTCTTTCTCAAGGACTCTTATTGGTTTGGCATGGTCTTCTTGCCTGGCCAGGGAGCCAAACATGAGGAAGGTGGTATAGATATCCACTATGCAATACCCACCACATATTGATTTTAACTGTATGTATTTTTTTTTTAAAACATTGGATTTGCATACACTTGTAAAAGTTTTGGCTTTAAAATAATATCATAATTCTGCTTGGTTCAACAAAATGCACAATAAAACACTTTTCCAAATACAATGGCTTTGTATTTCTTAAGGATGTTAAAGTTTTAATACCTGGAACACAAATGTCTACAAATTAATATCAAACAGAATTATACATTCAGTGCTGTTACATAAACTTTAACATGCACACAAGAAAATACACAAACCATACTTCTAAACATAACTGTTGGGGTTTGGAATTGGTTCGTTTTACAGCTCTGTTTTGGTTCTGCTGGATTTTGTTTTGAAGAAGGAATAAGAGTGTTTGAGGTTCCCATGTGCTGGACTCTCATTATTCAAATTGACTGGGATAAACACAGTTTAACAGGATAACTTTAAGTCCTAGGAAAAGCCATTTGATGCAGAATCTGAAAATGAAAAAATAAATTAAGAGAAGTCGTTAATGATCCAGACTGAGAGAAAGACCACAAGGTTTTGTCATGCTGGAATATTTCTGTGTATAAATATCTCTGAAAGAAATTAAGAGGGAAGTGTGTGGTTTACACAGGAGAAATGGAAGAAGTGTACATGGGGAAAGTCTGCAAGCCCATTGAAGCAAGAACCCGACTGAAACAATACGAAACACAAAGGCAACTTATAAAACACTCAGGCCCTGGACAGAGAGGCTACAAGAAGATGAGAAATATCACCATTCCTTAATGTGTCTTTATCTGTACCTTCTCAAGTTGAGCTGAAAAAGATGTATTTGCATTTAAACTCATTTTATTCCATGTTTGTCTCATACACTGGGTGAGATTTTGAGTTCAAGTGTCCTCATGTAAATGCCCAAGTACAGGGAGACTAAATATAAACACCAACGGGAGGTATTCATTATTTAATCAAGCTATTAATATTAATAAAAACAATAATAAGAAAAAATAGCATAAAAATTATATTTACTGGTGCAGGGTGGACAGACCCCTTAAAGACTCATATCACAGAGTAATTCTAACAATAGTGGAAGGACATTTCAGTTTAAGAAGTTACTCAAGCCAAGGTCTTAAAGGGACATTGGGTGTAATAAAAGTCATAGAGCATTTGGGGTTATGCATCATAAAATATGATGTTAGTGTGAGGTAAGAAAAAAAGGTAAAAAGTTACTTGTGCAATCATCACACTGCGTAAAATGTCACCATCCGGCCACACTCATCATTCATAATTCATCTAATATTTGTCATTTGTTAGTTTACTGACAGTAAGGGCTAAAACACAGGATCTGCTACCAAGATGTTTTGCTTCTTTAATAGTTATTAATAATCAGGTGGCAGAGCTCCACAGGCCATTGTGATATAATGTACTGTGTACTGTGTACAACTGCTACTACCCATTTTTTTAAACTAAGTTAGTGGTCCTCTCTGGTATCACTGGTATATTTTAGGCTTTAACTTTTACAATAAATTATGTATTATGTTTTTTGTTGGGCAACACAGTGGATTTTAAACATTGAAAACAAAGAATTTTGTCTTCTGATATTTATTCAACAGCCCACTGACAGCACTGAGAACATCATCCACCCAACAAGGTCTCAGACTGCATCATCATCATCACTGAGGCTACTAATTAAACCTGAAGATAATTCACACATGACTACAGACTGTATCAAAAGAACCAAAAGCACCAAAGAAAATTAAAGCTTGTATAGATGTATCAGTTTGTATGCAGTGGCTTGCAGAGGTTTGGGATTGGGCTTGCAAAAAAAGGTATTCCAGAGCTCAGCTTGACCTCCATTTGTCTTGATACCTGCCACTTTTTGGAAACTAATTATTGCTCTGCAGCTGCTTAGATGAGATTTCCCTTTGTCACTCTAAATTGTACAAAACAAAAATTAATACACAATAATCTTGCTTTCATCATCTTTAATTTTCACAAAAACAGATCAAATCATTGTCTGTATGTCCACAACAAATGCAAAGAAACACAAGAAAGACTAGATTAAATGTTTATACATTTTATTGTTTTTTTCTTTTTTATATCAAGAATTTACAGGAACTCATAAAATGCTTCACTTAAAATAAGAAATAATAAAGACAAATGAAGGCTACTGTTACCTGCTTAATCCCAAAAGTGACCTTATAAAATTCCAATGAAATACCATAGTTTACTCCAGCTCTCAACTTCACATCTTCCTACACTTCCTACGCCTGTAGGTGGCACTGTGGGGACATGCTATAAATTAACTTTCTTGCACTTAATCGAATCAAAATCAAATCAAATCAAATCAAATTTTATTTGTCACATACATAGTCATACACAGTATAACTTGCAGTGAAATGCTTTTATGACAGTCTGCCCACATCAAGCTATACAATAAAAATCTACATTTAAACTTAACTAAACCTTAACTTAATGAAGTAAAGTGCAAAAGTGCAAAAGAAAAATAAAATAAAAAAATAAAAAAACTTATACTTACAGCTTAAGGTCTCTGACTGTATCTTCATCATCACTGTGGTTAACTGATAAATCTAAAGACAAGTCTAAAGACATGTTCTAAAGTAACCTTCTTGCACTTATACTTACAGCTACTTACACTGACTGTTGAGTCCAGTCCTGTAAAGAATCATCTTTGGGCAAGCAAAACACCCTAAGCAAAACCTAGGGTGGGGGATTCCCAGGTGTGACAGTTAGGAGAAGGGAGACCACTACCATGTGAAGATAGGGGTACTCCAAGGTTGGGTACCAGGTCAGGAGGGCGACCCGGCCAATAATTAAGAAATGGAAAGGAATAAACTGGACTCAAAATTGGGTTAAGAAAGTAACAAATGAAGAAAGGAAGGAAGAAGAAAAGTAGGGAAAAAAAGAAAAGGAAAAGGAAAGAACAGAAGGACAAAATAAGGGAAGGAAAGAAAGAAACCAATGAACAAAGAAAGAAAGTGAAAGAAAAATGAATAAAGAAAAAAAAAGGAAGGCAGGGATGAGCGAACAATGGAAAAAAAAACTAAAAGAGAGAACTTCAACTGACAACCGTCACTGAAATCAGTAGTTGACTTCATCTGACTGGTCTTCTGAACCTTTCACCAGTTCAGTCTTGCCTATAAACTATTGACCTCTTTACTGTGGCGGTCCAGATTTGAATTGGAACTGTACATAAAGAGAAAAGAAAGGGATGAGTGGACATGCATTTGTTATGCTGGACTATTCGTGTGTATAAATGTCTCTAAAAGCAAAGGGGAAGTGTGTGTTTGTGTGTGTAAGAAAGCCAAATGAAGAAACAGACATGAGGAAACAGAGTTAAAACAAAGTTACGAAACACTAAAACCAATTGTAGACGTTTGTCTTTGGACAGAGCATGTGTAGCAGAAGTAGCAGAAGCAACAGTAAGAAATATGACCAGTTTTCTGAACATCTTCATCTGTACCTTCACAGGTAGGGCTGAAATAAGTGTATTTCTTTGTATTTAAATCTATTTTGTGCCATCATTATCTTACCCAGACTTTTTATGTCAGTTTTAGGTAACAGTATGGGAGACACCATTAGCCTGAAGGGTCATGTTGGAGGAGAAATTCAGATCAGGTGTTCTCATCTACATGCCAAAGACAATGTGAAGTATTTCTGCAATGAGGCATGCCTTACAGAGGAGGACATTCTCATAAAAAGTACAGGAAGACTGAATACAAACACCAAAGGGAGGTTCTCTTTATTTGATCAAGGTACGGGAAACTTCCGTGTAAACATCTCTGGCCTGATGAAGTCAGACTCTGGGATTTACTGGTGCGGAGTGGACAGATCTCTTAAAGACACATTTCACAAAGTGATTCTAACAGTAGAGGAAGGTAAGACATAGATGGATGTTAAACAGTAACTCTGGCTTGTTTTCTTAGCATTGTTGTTTTTTCTTTCACCTCAAAAGCATAAGGGACTAAAGGCATTTGTATGTTTGACAGTACGCTCACATTTTTCCTGTAACTCGCATTAGTGGGACTGCATGACTGAATGTGTTGCTGGAAATTTCCATTAGAAATAAATGTATTGGCTTTTAATTAAAGAACATATTTGCTGTATATTCTTAAAACCCTTTGTGTAGATTTATGTCCGTTATCTTACACACTTCCACTTGCACTGTATATTCTAATTATAGATGAATGTAAAAAATAAACTGCCCATGGACGTCATCAACAAGTAACATCATTTAACAAGTTCCTCATGGGGGATTCCTGTGAAATAAATCTGTTGGCTCAGCTGACTGGATTCTTAAAACTAAACAGTTGTTTATGAACAATTTATATTCATAATTGCTTTATTTTGAAGCCTAAGTCAGATAAAATCTCAAGTATACTACGGCATAGTAAATTCTGACCAACCATCTGTGTGTCAGCAATTGAATATTGCATCAATTAATTAAGTCATGCAGCTTCGCTACGTTTATTTAGCATCATGTTCTGTCTCTTTGCTGTCATTTATTTTTGTCTTAGCTCCACATACCACTTCCTGCACAACGCAGAGTCTTCCAGATCAGAGCACATCTGAAGGAACAGGTAATTGAATATTCAAATAAAGCTGCAAAACATTAAGAACACTTGGGGTGGGGTGTTTCTGAGTGGTGCAACTAGCAAGTTAATTAACAGATTAAGTGAATCCGTTGAAGGCTGGGAGAGCAAGAGAATGTACAGGCCAGGGATTCTTCCGAACCAGGGTTGAGCACCACAAGGATGCAGAACAGTGAAGTGTACCAAACTGGGCACAGCAGTGGTGGAGAAAGCATGTCTCAGGCTTGCCCTTTTTCCTGGTTGGCAGCATAGTACAGCAGAAGTAGATCTAGTCAGAGAAAAGAATGAGGAAGAAAGAAAGGAAGAAATTAAGAAAGATAGAAGGAAAGAAGAACATTATTTGTGATCATACCTCTGTTCTTTTCTCATATTGTGTTTTTCAGAGAAGAGCATTGAAAGGACAGAGTTAGAAACATCATCCACCACCACCACCACGAGGCACTTAACAACCACAGACACAACAGACACATCTGGCAACAGTCAGTACAAACGTTTTTGCTGATCATGTTATTGTTTTAGTATTCGGACCATTGGTTTGTAGATTCATTGGTTTAATGCCCAGGTCTACTAAGCTACCACTGTTAAATACTGGAGTAAAGGCTTTAAGCCTCTCTGCTCCAGGGGGTAGTGTAGCATGGCAGACTATGCACCCTGACACCAGTTTTCTAAGCTCAGATATGTGAACAGAAGAATTTGAATGCACTGTACGGGTAGACATTAACTTTATAACACTTCCTAAATATTGACTTAGTCAGTACGGCCCTCTATCTATCACTACTGCTACTGCTACAGTCCTTTACCCTTATTTAAATAGGACACTTTAGAGGCTTTGTAGATACTTACAGTAATTTTCCCTTAACTTGAACTAATTTTTACAATGTTCCTAAACCCTGCCCCTGGTCCTGATTCTAACTCATACTCTAACACTGACTGCTGAGAACTGTCAGTTTTGATCTGTAGATCATCTATGGGGGCTAAAGTGTACTATTCAAATAAAGTGAGATCAAAACATGCAAGTGTTTTTGATCTTATTTGAGAAGTATGACTATATTTTTATGTATTTTTATATGTTTTTCTATGTTTTTCATAAAACATTGAAATTTTGAATTTTGCATTTTACAGGACAGATCATTTACATAAGCGCTGGTTTAATCTGTTTGGTGTTGATTTCTGCCATCTGTTTAATCATTTTGATAAAACAAACTAATCAAAGAAAAGCCATAAAACACAAAGCAGGCAAGGTAAGACTTTCTGTTATGGGTGTGTGTCAGATGTTCTTCATTGTATAATTAGAAAAAAAGGGACAAATATAACATATTTCTTGCACATAACATTTATTATCTTTACATTTGTGATTCAGGCTCAGCCCAACTGGAATAAACACACCAGTCAGAATCCAGATGCTCAAAAGTCCACAAAAACCAATCAGCAGAAAATCATTGAATCCTCAGCCAATCAGAGGTCACCTGCCAGTAGGAGGCCCCACTCAGACCCCAGTTCGACCGAATACTCCAACGTTACGCCACACTCTCATGACGCTCTCAATTACACAACAGTAAACTTTGCGAGTCCATCTGATGACCTCAATTACTCCACCGTTATCTTCATCAGAGAAAGTGACTCCCACACTAACCACCCTTCAGGATCACTCTACTCTACTGTTAAACCTACAGACAGTTCACACTCCACTGAAGATGCAAATGCTGTCATATATTCCACCATAAGGACAGCAAGGTAGAGCTTATCTACCTCACCCATGTTACACTGTATACTGCCTTCAGTCACTGAGTTTGTTTAAAGCAGCTTGTAAATACACTGCATGTGTAGAACTGGACATTGAAGCAGATGGTGAACAGGCTTGCTTCCTCAATTTCACACCGGAATCTGTAGTGGCTGATATTGTGTAATTTAATAACACATGTCTTCAGATTACTGTCAGATGCTCTCAACAGTAACCGGAGGTAAATAATGAATTAATATAATTGTAAATGCAAAAAAATAAATAAATGAATAAATAAATAAACAAAAAAATCATCTTTTTTAAGTGGCTGTTTACAAGTTTGCTGCTAGGACAACCATATCCTCATAAATGATAAAATACTACTGTCACCCTTCAGGTCTCCAAGCTGCCTCCGCTGATTCCTCTACTACATACTACATTTCCCACACTCTGTTCTTCTCACCCCTCCCAGGTACTATTCACTTTCAGCTGTGTTTCATTGCCTTCTGTTTGTCACTTGACGACAAAATATTGCCAACCTTTTTGTTGAATACAGAACATTTATTGTATTTTTTGTACTTTTCTGGTTACTGGTTCCTTTTCATTCTTGTTTTCCTCCTGTTCGCTCTTTCCTTTTGTTTTTATTTGCTTGGGTAAGTTTGGATCTAGTAGTTTTTGACTTTGGCTCTGTTCACAGTGTAAGATTCTGACTCGCACCTGTGTGTAGTATTTTTAGTTGTTCTAGAGTACTGTTTATAATAAACAAACCATGTTTCACTCTATTTATAAATGAGCACCAGAGTAGTCTTCATTACTACTTTAGTAACGTCTTTACTACGTTTAGAAAAATACTTTGGATGGACCCATCTGATTCTATTTTGCAGATACATTTATGCATAACCTATTTACATTGCTTACATGGATGTTATCTTGGTCAAAAATAGAGATACAAGGTTTTTGAGGGACAGCAACAATATTTAGCATGCATATATTTTAATACATATCATTGCTGCCAGGCAAAAACCTCATATCTCCAAAATGTCAAAGAGAAGGGAAAAAATACATTCATTACAGTCATTGTATTTCATTCCAAGACAGTTTGAAGCATTTTTATTGGTCCACCGACATAATGTAAACTGCCAGAATCACAAAATGGTAAAACAAAATAAGTCTTTCTGTCAAACAACAAGGATATTATTTTATATTTAAATATAAAATAATATATTTAATACATATAATATATTTTAATTACCAAATTGAGGTTACATTGAATGAGCACTAATGCTGTGTCCCAGACTACATACAATACATCCAGCACACTAAAGAATGTAATAGTGCACCACCATTAGACGTGTCCATGTTTTTGTACTATAAGGCAGTTGCAGGCAAGAGTCACAAGAGTGGCTCAACACCCACATCCTGCCTCTGCATGTTCTAACCTAACTAGTCCCCAACCTTTGATGTCAGCAAACAAAAGCTTTGGTATGTCTAATTTTTCTAATAAAAGCTGCGGTTTTAAGGATAATAAAGCTTTTCCCTCGTGAAGGGAATGGAGTCTAATGACCCCACCACCACGTGATGCTCATGATTTCATCAGCTCTGCTGGGTTTGGTCCCCACAGAAGAAGAAATACAAACACAAGGCTTTGTCAGAGTTGTCAGAATATTTCACACACACTTCCACAAACGGAAGAATCGGTTCAGCTGTCACTTTCAGGTTAGCAGCTTAAGAAGAGCACATAGTTTGAAGGAATTAAACATGGGCATTGCAGTTGTCACAGTTAACAAAGGAAGATTACAACAACAACAACAACAACAACAACAACAATCAGTGGGTTGCCAGATGTTTGAATTTTCAAAGATGAAGATTTTTCTTAGCACCTTGTTCATTCTTCTAGCTGGTAAGATTTCCTAGGACTATTTAATACATTTTGTTAAATTATTCAGTAAATATGTGTTCAAACTGCCTATACTGTGACAAATATAAGCTTGAAATGTTTCAAACTGTAATAACAAGTGATGAAACTGTTGAACTGAGTTGAATAAAACTATTTAAACTGATTTTTATATTAAACTAACAATTTGGTTTAAGGCTGTCATAGATAGACTAGTTCAACACATTAAAATGTGCAGAAACTCAACATTTAAATTGGCATAAGACAAAAAAAGTGAAAATCTCCTTTGTTCTCTCTTGTTTCTGGCAGTTGTGAGCGGTGAGGTATGTGAAGAGATTAAAGTGAGAGTAACAGAGCACAAAACCGCTGTCATCCCGTGTCCTTATGCTAAAGGATATGAAGATTATCCCAAGTACTTCTGTAAGGGAATCTATAAAGATTGTGCAAACCTTATAAGAAGTAACGGAAAGGACATGTGGACATATGAAGGAAGATTTTCTCTGGCTGATGACACTGAGAAAAAAAAAGTTGTGGCTTACATGGCTAACCTCAGCATGGAGGATGCAGGGCCGTACGGCTGTGGAATTGAAACAAAATGGAGAGATCCATTTACTGTAGTCTATCTGACGGTGATTAAGGGTATGCACTGTTTAAATGTGTCTCTCAGCTTTTTCTGTGTTGGAGATCCAGCAGTGATTAAGGGGCAGTGGTGGCTCAGCGGTTAGAGCGCCGGGATATCGATAACAGGGTTGTGGGTTCGATTCCCGGGCTCGGCAAGCTGCCACTGTTGGGCCCTTGAGCAAGGCCCCTTTACCCTCTCTGCTCCCCGGGCGCTGGAGTTGGCTGCCCACCGCTCTGGGTGTGTGTGTGTACTCACTGCCCCTAACACGTGTGTGTGTGAGTGTGTGTTCACTACCAGATGGGTTAAATGCGGAGGACACATTTCGCTGTACGGTGTACACTGTACAGTGACAAATACGTGCACCTTTACCTAACTCTTTTAACTCTCTCCATCAGCTCCTAATCCACCAAAAATCCACCAATCTCCTGTTATGATATCCACCTATAAACCTCAAAGTAAGCTATTCTCTCGTATTACCATTTGTTTAGCTGTTGTAGACTGACCTGCATATTGAAACAGGGTAAAAAAGTAACATGGGTTTTATGTATTTCAACAGGTTCAGGTAGAACACGTTAGAGGTCCTATTCTTTTGTTTTCGATAACCTTGTAATTTAGTAATATTACTGTAGATTCATCCTGAAGACTGGCATGTAGTGAAGTGAGATTGGTTACTTTAAGGCTACCAAATTAATTTCTTGGGCTGTTTTATGCATGCAACAAAAATATACTGTGGATTTAATTTTATATTTAAATTGATCAGACATCAATTTAAATACCTCTTCCAGCTACTGTGGTGTAAAATAAATGTCCCTGTATTTGACTGCAGTGATTTTTTGGATGTTTATCCACACAGAAATCTGATATATGGCCATAAGTCATGGATTTGACATATATTTTAAAATGTATGTATACAGTCAGGTGAAAAATTAAGACGCTTTTTAAATATATATTCAAACATCTGGACATTTGAGCTTAATTCATCAACAAAATGTCATAACAAAATTAATAATATAACTAAACACATCCTAATTAATAAATGTCTTTTGAGCTGTGGAGCTGTGTTCTCTGGAATTATGGAGGGTGCTCCATCCAATACTTTTGGGTGAGTTGGGGTGGTGAGCATCCAACATTCTGACCTCACTAATACTTTTGTTGCTGAATGCAATCAAATTCTCACAGCAAAGCTCCAAAATGTAGGAGAAAGCCCTCTTCCCTGGACAGTAGAAACAGTTACTCCAAACGAAAAACAGGATCAGCTCTTTTATTACCTTTAATTTCAGAAGAAACACTGAATGAGCAGGTGTCCCAATATTTTTGTCCATACAGTGTATAGGTCAGAATGTAAATTTAATCTAATTAAAATCATAATATCACAGAATGCAGTACCGGACACTATATTAAGGGTTACAAATATTGTACAGTAGCTGACCAGGCTTTAGGACTGTATGTCCTGTGCATTGAGATATTCTGCAAGATTAATCTTTTTTATGTCTCTCTATCAGTTACTAAGCTACCGAAAATACACCAGCCAACCACATCGACCACATTCCCCACCCATTCTTCAAAAGGTAAGATACAGTCCTGTGTTCTGCTGGCTGTTACAGCTTGTGAGTCGATCTACAGACTAACATTTTAATCAACATACAAAATCTAAAATTCTGCTGAAAAGAGTGACTTTAGAGTTCAGGTACTTCTGAGTTTAGTTTCACAGGCTGTGTGTGTACGTGTCTGTGTGTGTGTGTGTGTGTGTGGGGGGGGGGGGGGGCAGGGCACTCCCTTGCAGTGACTAACAGAACAGAAAGTACACCAGAGGACACAGGAAACTCCACTCTGCCACCACGCTCAGGTCAGAACAACAAAAAAAAATCTCACCCACTATCCATTTTGTCATTTATATTAAGGCTTCCCATCATACAGTCTACAGATAGATTATGTTAATGCTATAAGTCTAAATATGTCAAATAATTTAGTTATTTCAAAATCTGTTGTACTTTCAATGAAAGTCAAAGTAAAAAGATTTTATTCCATTTCATTTGGAGCATTAGTCTATTAATCATGAAATTCTGATACAATATGAAGAAGAACTGCCAGATTCACATTATGGAGAACAATAAGAAACACACACAAAAAAAATGGAGATACAAGGTTATTCTATGACAGTGATGATATACCCGTACATTTATACCATGTTTTCAGCAATTCTGACCTAAACTGGCTCTTTTAGCTCACTTTAGCTATTAGTGGCTCCAGTGGCGCCCACTGTACAGATAACCACACCAGTCATTGCTTGGGTCGGCCTACTTTTAGCTTTTAGATGCTCCAGAGGCCTCTAGGATAATGGATAATGCCTAGCATTATCTTTTAGCCATTCTAATGACTCCCACATCGGTGCTTGGGTCAGTAGAGTAGCACTAGCCTTTTGCCTCACCTTCATATTTTTCTAAAGTAGCTGTTGCGATTAGCTTTGAAAGGCTTTTGCTAGTGGGCTGAGTGTATGTAAATCATGTGTACACAGGGACTGCCACGTCTCCAACACCTCATTCTTTTAAATTATTTTTAATGCTATATACATATGCATAGATCACTTCATCATTGTTGGAGGAACCATCGGAGGAGTCCTGCTGAGTCTGGCAGTAATGTCAGTAATTTCCTTTGCCTTAAGACGCAAAGCAGGGAAGAAGGAGGGGCAAGGTATGAGACAAAAATTCACTTACATCATATAAATAATAGGTGCCACTTTAAAATACGTCACCCCTATAAAAGGTTTAGAAATGCTTGAATATTCTTTTAATAATGTTTATTAAACAGGTCAAAAAGATCATTATTAATCATTAATAAGCCATTATAGCACACATAAAGGCCAATAGTGGTTTGTTTCCTTCCAAACAATGAACCCATAAATATCTCTGCTGTTAAAGGCTCAGATGTTTCTCCTTCCTTTTCTTCCTTATCTTGACTATTAGTCAGTGTTACACATCTTAGCTAGCGCAGATCTTTCTCAATCGGTTTCTAGCATTGAGCTCCAATCAGGACCAGTCTTTTACTTTTACTTATTAACACTTATAAACAGCAGAAAGAAAAACTTCCATTATAGAATATCACTAAGACATGTATTCTCTTTGCCCCAGTCACAGGTCATGTGAACTCACAGGTGAATAGAGAGGTTGGTACCAAATTCATTTACTTTAATTTACTTATATATGCTGTATGTCCAAATGTCAAATGTTTGTGGACATCCCTTCTAATGAATGCATTCAGCTGCTTTCAGTTGCACCCACTGCTGACACAGATGTGCAAACGCACACACACAGCTTGTCTAGTCTCTATAGAGAAGTACTGCCAATGGAATAGGACTCTCTGGATATATATATATGTGCAAATTAAAGTGTGTAATTCTTTCAATTGATATTTTGTATATTTTTAGTATGTCTGCTTTTATGAGGAGATACAGTCCACTAATCCGACAGAAGGAAACACCTCCATCTCAACCCATCAGTGCCCTGCTTCTCACTCAGGCAATACCACATCGAGTGATCAGTCTGAACCTCATCCAGCATTGATCACCATATACTCTACAATAACAAATCTAAAGCATATATCACACGCTGAATACACACTGGCAACAAATCCTGTGCCACTTACAGGCTGTTCTGCATCCCCTAGTATGGAAGTACACAGTCAATCAGCTCACAACTCAAATGAACTAACTTATAGTAAAATATATTTTCTAGACAACAAAGCTTCAAATCCTTTGGTGGGATGCAACAACACAACATATTCAACTGTTCAAAACATCTTGCAGAATGAAAGTGTAACTTATTCAATGATCACAGATCCAAAAATCTCAGCAGAACGTATTTCAGATTATTCAACTGTTGGGTTTCCACAAAACTAATGCAGAAGAAATGTGTGTTAATAAAAAAAACTCAAATATCATTGTTAAAGCAGTTATAACTAACTCTCCACTATAATTGTTTGACAGACTATATTCTCTCTTATGAGAGATCTAGTTATTTAGTAATTTGGCTATTGGAGGTTCTGGAGTAAAACAACACCTAAAATGTGATTTGTTCACATTTTGAACAAATACCTTAAAACACAATAATAGTCCACCAAATATTAACATGTTGCTTTTTTGTTGTTCACGTTTTTATAGATGTGTATCTATGTTTTTTACAATTCAACATTTATGACTGACTTTACCTTTCTTTTATATTATATTAAATTTAAGTGAAAAAGTATCCATGAAAGTGCTACATTATCTACTTTTATCCTCTTATACTATGTTATAAACAATAAAGCTTGTTTCCCACTATATGTGTTATATTTTTAGCATTTTATTACAGCAACACAATGTTCACAATGATACTCTTAAGTCTATGATACAAATGAAAAGTAAACAAGGTTGTGGGTAGCTAGCAAAAGTCTCAGACCACTGGGTCAAAGGAGACTGTGGTGTGAACCTCTACACACATACGCATTTTAGAAAGGCGGCTGTTATAGTTTCAGTCTTCTTGTAGGTAATTGGAGTAAGAAGACAAGGCTTCAAATGTATTCATGAAATTTCAACAATAACTGCCTTTGATTACTTTACGAGCAGCCATGTGAACAGCTATTCTGGATTAGAAATGAATTCCGGAGAATTGTCCACCACAGAGAAATTCATGTGTTGATCTGTTATGGTTATTTAGGATCACCTCATTATCACACAAAACAATAATGTAAATATACACAGTAATTTACCCATGTACTGTATCGTCTTTGCCTTTTTAAGAAGTGCTTGCTTATCGCTGTAATTAAGAGCTTTTGGACATCAACAAACAGGTCACCAAAATGTTACAGCCATGGTATATCTGCTTTAGGGAACATCAAGTATATCATCTGTTGTTTCTATGAACCAGATATTCTCATAATTAAACAAATAATATGTTAACACATTAAGAATTCATAAATCTATTATACACTTCAATACCTATTCTAACAGCATTATGAGAATTAATTGGTGTTTTGCTCCCACTTTACAGTTGGGGAGTGAAATGATAGAGACACTATTTTCCTATTGTCCTCCACTATTTTCATGATTGTGAAGCTACTACTTTAAAAATTTCCTGGTTTAAATTGTTGCTTTGTGGATTAAATGAAGGTGTTTTATGATTTTAACTTAGAAAAAATAAGATATGCTTTCACCGTAAACACCAAACATTTATTTTCACTGTTCACATTAACATTCACTTTAGGAATAGGTTTACAGCTAGTTGGTTGTACTATAAAATGCATCTTAGTAGCCAAGGAAACTAAAAGCATATACAGTTTGCCACTTACTCAGCCACTCAGACAGCCTTACACCCACACAGAAACGCAAACACTCTTTCTCACTTCCATGTGTGTTTTACCAATGCTCTGAATTGAGTGTTCTCGGAAGCAGAAAGAAAAGCAGTTAACTTGGTTACGGCAAAAGTTTGACTTCTGGTGCGTTACTTCGGCTTTCATCTGGACCTTTTTGAAAAATCAAAACAATACAGCAGGCATCAATAGAGAATGTTATTCAACCTCCAGGCAACAGCATGGACATCACAGCAGTGGCTTTAACTTTTGTTGCAGGTGAGATCTTCCATCCATTCTCTTCCTTTGGTCTCACTTAGTTTTAAGTGTCTTTAATAACTGAGTGATAACGTAAACAATTCAAAAACAGTGGTGTAACTACTGTTGATGTATTGGCTGCTACAGATGTACCAGTGCAGATGTAACAGTAGTCATATAATTACACAAGTGTCTCTTTACATATACATTTAGTCTTAGTGGTAGAATCTAAGCTCTTCTGTGTAGAATCCACTTCTATTTCTTTACTCATTGTATCCATCAGTTATCCACTATTTCATGTTTTTATTTTGCTATTTGGTGTCAACCAAAGGAGGATGTTAAGAGCTCTTCCTCTGGCTTGTCCACTTGGAGCTGATTTACTCTGTAAATTTGCTTTGTGACAAAGCTGGCATTAAAAGTGCCATATAAGTAAACCAAACCTGGTTGCCATGGTGATCAGACCAATGTTCCTGCTTTAAACCATTTGGTAACATGATTGTACTTACACAGGCACAGCAGTGTAACTTCTATGCAATCTGGAGGGAAAAAATATCTTGCAGCATCTATGAATAAAATAACCCCAGTAACCCATGTGTATTTAATTCTGTACAAAGTGGTGTTCTAGCAAAACTAGGAGGATTCTATAAATTCCATCTCTACCTCGTTCATGTATACGGCAAGTCTTCACAACCCTCGCCACCCTTTCTCCTCCCTTTTTACCCTGTCGTCTCTCATCCCGAACTCTAGCCCAAACCTTCTGAGTTCTCCCCCCTCTCTTACAGTCTTTCCAAAAATTATATTAAGCTAAAGGCCTAGTCTGAACTAGGAAATATTGTTACATTGTTTGGGTATACAGATTTTGGACCCCCCTAAAATTGCCCTAGCCCTCTATTTATTATTAGTAATGTCATTGCTTATGTGATTCAATTCCTTGGCAAAAAGCTAACTATAAACAGTATAGTACAGTGGAGAAGAGATTACTGACTGATGTCACATTTGCAGGCTTTTAGATTCCATAGATAAAATTGATCAAGGCAATTACAAATTAGATCTAGCTCATGTCAAACATATCAAACATCAAAAACTAACTTTTCAATATATTGCAGCATTGTTATTGCTAACATAGAAAACCACTTCCAGCAGCCTTCAAAAACACACTGCGAACCCCCAAGAAATGTTTGTAGTCTTCATGGAAATTAATATTAACGTGTTTTGTTACCTCCTACTCTCCATTCTCTCGCATTTTGCAGATTACATATTAAACCTGTACATTTTAAACAGTTAATAATGTAAAATGTTTCTCTCTCTCGCTCTTTCTCTCTCTCAGGTTTGCAATGTGTGATGTCTGCAGGAGTGAAAGCACCTTTAGGAGGAAATGCTTCTATCTGTTGTCCATACCACAGAGGAAGTGAGTCATACCCAAAGTACTTTAGCAAAGGTAGACCTGGAGAAAGGTTTGAGATTGTTAGAGCAAACCGGTTGAGGACGTGGTCAACTGATGATAGATTCTCTCTGAAGGATGACCAAGAGAAGAAGGAGTTTACTGTGACCATCAGGAACCTCAGTGTAGAAGATGCTGGTCTGTACTGGTGTGGTGTGGACCGGTGGGGGCCAGATAATCCCACAGAGGTCAACCTGGATGTAGTGCAAGACATTCTCCCTAGTTCAAAAGCTCAATCACCCAGAATGGTGAGCAACTGATATAGACTTTTATGTTCTAGCTTTTCACCATTGTAAGCTTTCTCTCACCCTCCAGGAACTGTGATAATAATGAGACAGTGATTAATCTCCTGGTTTTATTTTACAATGACAAAGACAATCCTTAAATTCTATTAAGGTCACTGTGAATAATATATATATATATATATATATATATATATATATATATATATATATATATATATTAGAACTAAGCCTATAATCTTCGAAAGATTTGATTGTGGAAAGAACTAAAATATATACATCGATGCAGATTCCTCATAAACCAGTCCCAAACCCATAGTAAATTAGTTGTAATACTGGTGAGTAACATCCTTGACTTTTCAATTCGATTTTGGAACATTGCTGTGAAGAGTTGATGGCATTTAACCATAACAGCATTAGTGTGCTTAGGTACTGATAATACTGAGGCACTCTGAAAAAAAGTCAGCTACACAGCCCAGTGCTATCTATCGGATGTCACTGGGCAGGGTGACTTCAGACTCATGTTTGACTTCTTCAGAGCAATCTATTATATTGGCAATGCTTTTCAGTGCACTGTAAAGTAGCTGAACTCACTCATTAACAGGAGTGTCTGGATTCTTTTGCATAGAGGCCTGTTTTCCGGGTCTTCGAACAACTGGTTTATGCAGGTTTAGAAGTTTGAGGTCTAAAAAAGGTGATTTCCCATCTCTATTCCTACAGCCCATGAAACCACATTGTCCCCATCAGGGAATCAGGACATCAAGACTTCTATTACAGGTTAACCACTACAAATATACTTCTCTCCACACATTTCACATCTGTCCCAGACCACAGTCTTTCACAACCTTTCTTATTTCTCCAGATAAATTAATGATTCTTGGAGGCTGGCTGGCAGTAGCCTTGCTGTTGTGTGGAGTAATGACGGGGATATTTTTTTAAGGCTATAAGGAGCAATACTGAAAGAGCAGGTACTTAATATGTGCTTCTCATTATTTTGGATCCTTGTCATCTCCCATGTCTTTGGTCTTTGCCCTAGTCTTGCCTTTTTATTAGTGTTCACAGCTGTGTGTAGTACACCTCCTGTCCTGGGTGTTTTTACTCCTGTCTTTTCTGTTTTTGGGATTTTATCATACATGTTTTGCTCATTAATTTGCCTGCTTTATCTTTACTCTCTGGTTCAGTTTTAATAACAGTCTATATTTGTCAGTACATTAGTCTATACTAATTTAGCCCTAACCCAATCGGTTCTCAACCCTGGTCTTGAATAACCCCCTGCCCTGCACATTTTCGTGTGCACCTTGCTCCCAACACACCTGTTTTAGCTAATTACCTAATTCACAAGCCCTTCTTGAGTGAAAGGTGGTATTTCTAGGGCTGGGAACCACTGCCCTACCGCAAATGTAGTCATACCGCAAATGTAGTAACAGCTAAGACCAGATTTTTACAGCTTAAAGGGTATATTTAACAACTTTAATTGAGGTATCAGCGTCTAACATGTCATTATTATAGTCTACCATTTGCTCCTAAATATAATGCTACAGCTAACAGCTATCTTTCTTCTAGCTACACATTCTGTCTCCTGTCACAGCAGAGACAAATCAAACCGCGAGCTAGCAGAGGTGAGTCTGATCAATCTGACAAATTAATGATTAAAATGAACACGATGATAATAGTAAAGACGATGTGAAAGTGCATATACTGCTTCACAAGCTGCCATTTAATCTTCTTTACAGGATGACTACGTAAGAATGAAACCTGTTTTCAGGAATGCTGGGTCATCTCTAAATGAAGAAGACTCATTTTCATCAGGACCAAATATACCAAATATGTAATGCATTTCTACTTCTGACCCTGTGTATATTTCTGAAAAAAATTTACCTTGTCCACTAAACTTTATTTATTTTTCTATTAAAGATGTGTTGTAACTCATTTGGCTTTGAAACTTATTTTGCTCAGAAAAAGATCAGTAAAAACAAATCATTAAAAGTTTAAGTTAAGAACATTGCCACAACATTCTTGTCCATGAGGAGTTTATATAAACTTCCAAACACAACTGTAAATCCAGATCAAGACAGTAAAGATTTAAACTGGAAACAATGAGTCAAAGTTGCACATTGGGTTAGGACTTGAGTACTTTGTCCATTTCCCTACACACTATATCTGTGCGTGTACATTCCTGTGCTGGTACAGGGGAATGGAAAAACAATTACACTGTTACACTGTGAAAGGAAATTACTCAGCTGGGTGAAGTGCAAAGAGGCCAACAGTCTGACACTTTCACTTATAAAGATGATGACAAGCAAGCACTTCTTAAAATGTAAAAATGAGTCAACTAATGTATTTAAGTCCCTAAAGTAAAGTTAAAGATATGTTTTATGTTAACTAAACTTTGTATTTGTTTACAGTGTCCATTTTAAGCAAAATTTAGATATTTGTAACAATTTAAAATATACATATGGACATTTTTTTTTTTACTTTAGGAAACACATTTATACTTTCATGTATTTTCATGCACTGTCAAAAGTGAAATGGCGAATGTCAATTTGAAGCGTTTTTGAGGATTTTTTAATAATTTCTGATGTGCAATACTGCATTCAAAAATACTGCAGGAAATACTTTACACAATATGTCCAAATGTTTGTGGACACCCCTTTTAATGAATGCATTCAGCTACTTTAAGTTGGACCCAATGCTGACACAGATGTGTCACAAACACACACAGCTTATTGAGTCCCTGTAGAGAAGTAATGCCCATAATATAGGACTCTCTGGAGCGCCATGCCTAATGCCAGGCATAGGCTAGAGGTAAATAAAGTCCTCCTGCATTGAACTAAGGAGCAGTGGACCTAGATAAGGTGTGATGCTAATCCAACATCCTGAGCTCACTAATGATCTTCTCACTGAATGCAGAGTCAAACAGTTACTCCAACAAAAGCAGGATAAAATATCTTTCATGAGCAAGTGTCCAAATACTTTTGTCCTCATAGTGTTTAGTTGTCTTTTTATCTTGTGGTTTCATGTGGCCAGTCTTCAAAATATTTCACTATTAGCTGTATGTTTTAAGACTTCTGAGATATTTTGCTTCAGATTTATAGCTGTTAAAAATTGCCACAAATTAGTAGCCCAGGATTGTAGGAAGGTCATTTAGCATGGTGTATGCATCTGCCCACTAAGTCCACCCCCTTACACTGACTTCCACATACCCCTTTGCTCACTTCCTATATCCATACACCCACAGCAATATGCTGACATTCTGAACTTTTGCTCTTTGTAGCAGAACAAAAACTATAGAGTAGCACAAAAAGTGTGTCTATTGCAGTTACTTGTCATTTGTGAGGAATCAAAAAACTGACTTCAAACGGTGCAGGATACGATTTCCAGCAGGTGTTCGATTTCTCGGCAACAGTATGAAGATCATAGCAGTGGCTTTGATTCTTCTTGCAGGTCAGGTTTTTCATTTGTTCTTCTTCTATATTAAAATTCATTATTTTTTTTTGTTGGCCACAGATCTGCCTCTGTGAGCATCATTATTCAGCGTCTTACCACAGTGACCATGAACTGTACCTATTGGCTAAAGACCAATGGGCTTTATTTATTAACTATATTACAAATTATGCAATTTTTATCAAGATTTTGACATTCATTAGTGTTTTCTTATTTGGGATTTGTTCAGTTTAAGAGGACAGAGGGATCCATCACTATAAAAGCAAATCTGATTTTACAGCATCATCAAATAAATCAATGTGATGTAGATTTTTGTCAGGATTTTTCTCAAAAACTCAAAAAAATGATTGGTGAATGAGGCCTCCTGAGCTTTGCTGGCCCCTACTCTCAACTCATTTGCCTAAATAAATATCCGAAATGGCGCTACATTATTTTTGATATTCTCGCTCTCTCTCTTTTTTTTTCTCTATCTTTCAGGTTTCCAATGTGCGACATCTGCAGGACTCAGAGTGAAAGCACCTTTAGGAGGAAATGCTTCTGTCTGTTGTCCGTACCACAGAGGAAGTGAGTCATACCCAAAATACTTCAGCAAAGGTAGACCTGGAGAAAGGTTTGAGATTGTTAGAGCAAACCGGTTGAGGACGTGGTCAACTGATGATAGATTCTCTCTGGAGGACGACCAAGAGAAGAAGGAGTTTACTGTGACCATCAGGAACCTCAGTGTAGAAGATGCTGGTCTGTATTGGTGTGGTGTAGACTGGTGGGGGCCAGATAAACCCACAGAGGTCAACCTGGATGTAGTGCAAGACATTCTCCCAAGTTCACAAAGCTCAAGCACCCAGAATGGTAAGCAACTGAGATGTTTGATCTGGAGCTTATGTAGAGTCACACACACAATGCATCATTTCTTTAAATTGTAAATTCAAAAATGGTGAGGTGCTAATCTGCCAAACAGGGAGGGTAGTACCATTGTTAATCACAACGATAAACACCAGTCTCATAGTCTCTGGCCATAACCTTTCTAAACAACATCACTTATGTAAAGAATAATATCTAGCCAAGTTTCATATACAGTTATAAGCCAAAACATAATGACCACTCATAGATGAAGTGAATGTGCACATGCAAATGATGTGAAAGTCTGGAATATCTGTTAGACAAAAAAAGAGATATCTCTTAGATTGCAACAGTACAGTTGGTTTTCGACATCTCTAACAGTCCCTCTGTGCAACATACACTGTATGTCCAAATGTTTGTGGACATCCCGTCTAACGAATGCATTCAGCTACTTTAAGTTGCACCCATTGTACACAGACACAGCTTGTCTAGACCCTGTAGAGAAGTATTGCCAATAGAATAAGACTCTCTGGAGCAGATCAACATTAACTTATTGACACCATTCTGCCTAATGCCAGACTTGGGCTAGAGGGGTATAAAGTTCCCAGCATTGAGCTGTGGAGCAGTGGAAGAACTGTGTTCTCTGGAATGCTAATGCTTTATCCAATACTTTTGGGATGCATTGGGAAGTTAGGGATGAGGTGGGGTGGTGATCATCAAACACCTGGACCTCACTAATTCTCTTGTTGTTCATTGCAATCAAATCTAATAGAAAGCCTTCTTCACAGGACAGTAAAGAGTTACTCCAACAAAAGCAGAATAAGCTCTTTTTAATGTTTAATAATGACATATTTTGATGATCTTTTATTATCATTTTATAGAGTACTTGATAATGAGTCAGGCATACTGAGTAGACCTAAATAGGTCTAAACCCTTTGAATTAAAAACTCTCTGAGCTTCTCTGATGGTTTTTTTTTTTGTTGTTTTTGTTTTTGTTTTTGTTTTATAACTGTAGAAAATGTCATTGTAAAACGGTGTGACTTTATCTTTTTCTTTAGCATCTCTCCAAAACACTACATCATCTCCATTCAAATCAGCATGGGGAGAAACACATCACTTGGTCACACAGAGCAACGAGATACCTATCACAGGTGAACCACTCGCTCAGAAATCACATATTTCATTTATTTAACTTTTTGTTTAATATATAAACAAAAGTACTGGGACACCTGCTCATTCATCGTTCTTCTGAAATCAATTAGTTAATAAATCAGTTAATAAAATAAGTTGATCCTGCTTTTGTTGGAGTTCTAATACTAATCCACCACTTTTGGTTGAGTATATGTTTGTGTTTAGGAGTCCTTGATTAGCTCAGGTGTGTTTGGTTTGGGTTTGACAGGAAACCTGCTAGAATGCACATGGCCAGTTGGAGAGTTCATCATGATTTTAATAACAATTTGAGACGTTAGAAGCTTGCTGGGCAGCTCTGCTGTTTAATGTCACTCAATACAGACACACAGATCACTGTATTTAGAGTGCAAAAGCTTGTTGTGTGCTGCTAGCACTACAGAAGAAAGCCAAGCTAAGCAAACAAAAACAGTCAGTCAGACAGACAGGCAGACAGACAGAGAGATATTTCATTAATCCTGAGGGAAATTTAGCAGCCAGTAGCAGTTACTTAATACGGTACAGTAAAAACAATAATAACATGATATAGAATAAGAAGAATAAGTGTAAACAATATATGCATTTGAACCAGAGTGTGATTCACTGTTACACTGGTATCCACTGTTATTGTGATGATGAGGCTGGAGAGCTTTAGGAAGACATTGGTTGTAGGACTGTGGCAATGTGTATGTGTGCATATATGTGAGTAAAATACATCTAAAATAACACAGCTATGATAGTGAACATTAATACAAAAACATGTACCAACACTAATACATTACATGTATATGTTTATCTAGGTTTATATAAACCCTTTATAAACCCTAATATTTATAAAAGGGTGTGTATATTTTTTGCTTCAAGTTTTAAAGCTAAATTAACTTCCTTTGCTATGAGCCACCTCGGAGTCTTTAACCAAAGACCTATTCCCTAAAAAAACACAATTTTTGACTATTTACATGATTTTGTTCATTTTCTGTCCTCAAAAGCTCTGGGCATTTACTGCTTACTTTTGTACCAATGAATTTCATGTTATTTACTGGACTTAATTGTCAACAACGATTGGAAAAATCAGGGTTGTTCCAAATCTTTTGACCAGTAGTAGATTGTCACAGTCATGAAAATCTCCAAATTCATATATGGCTGACTGATCAGCCATAGCTATAGTACACACTGAGTATCTTCATCTACAGTGGCTCCTGTCAAGGGGTGGATAACATCTCCAAAACATCACCCCAGGTCTAGTGGGGTGTTCCTGGTGCAGGAATGCAGTAATCAGTACCCAACAAAAGCACTCCAGGGATGGACAACCTGTGAACCGGTGACAGGACCATGGGTGACCAAGGCTCACTGATGCTCCACCTCACAACTTACAGGACACCTTTAGATTGTGTTGTGAAGTCAATGTCTCGAAT
This sequence comes from Salminus brasiliensis, assembly GCF_030463535.1. Lineage (NCBI taxonomy): Eukaryota > Metazoa > Chordata > Actinopteri > Characiformes > Bryconidae > Salminus > Salminus brasiliensis. The sequence goes on from NC_132892.1 coordinate 33,581,933, forward strand.
GGTCAGATCTGTTGTTTAGTTATTTCTTCTCATGCTTGATTGTTTGTCTTTGTTAATTCACTCCATCAGATAAGTCCGTGTATTTCTGGATCTTCCTGGCTGTAGTTGTGCTGCTGTGTGCAACTATGAGTGTTTTTGGTATGAGTATTTTGGTTCTGATTAAGAAGAACAATGCCAAAAAAACAACAGGTACTTTATAATGTCAGTTGGTTATACCTCATATACTGGTTATATTTTTTCTTCTGGAAACTAATCAAATTTTGACATCCTAATTTCTGCAGAATCTACACAACCTAGGACCTGCACTCAGTCTAACAGGGTGAGTGGAATAGATCTTCTTATATGTATAAGAATATATGTATATGTAGTGAGTGTTTGAGAATATTTATGCATGTTTTATGATCAATAATATGGCAGCACATACTGTAGCATCCTCCTTTTCTTCAGGATTCCCATATCTACGAGGACACTGTCCTAACCAACCACAGGCCAGACATAGTCACATGTGACACACCAGCAACCCTCTCCCCTTGCTCAGACTTCAGGCCTTCTGCAAGAAGTCAACTCCCACATCAGGAGTCTGTGGTTTACTCTGTAATTAACATACCCAAGGCACCAGCAGATGATGCCATACCTTTCCTTTCAGCAGAATCAGCTTCCCTCCACTATGCAACTGTCAACACTGTGCAAAGTTCACAGGTGGTCAGAGACAGCTCTGCCTTTGCTGGGAGGTCACATGATATCTACGCCATTATTCGACATTGAAGCGACCGTGATAGGTCCGCTAATGCTCACCAGATGGCATTAGTGAGCTGCTATGAGAGCGACATAGTGCTTCTGTGATTGACGGCTTAACTAATCATCTAGAATATCTTTGCTGTTCTCTTTTCTACAGTATGCTCCCATTATTATTTTGCAACTAATCCAAAGACAAACTGAATATTATTCAACATAAAATACAACTGAAACTGAAATGACAATAAAAACGCTGAAACCGTAACGGAGTGCTTGTTGTTGTTTCATCTTTCTGGGTCTCTGTGTGAAATGGAAAGAGGTTAATCAAAGGAAGAAGGAAGAGCTTGATGTTACACAATCCAGTTTCAGAGGTTAACCACATTTACCTAATGTGCTGTTTTAGGCTTTCTCTTCTAATAGTAAGTAATTAGATAGATACTAGATCTGCGGGAACTGATCTCAGATCAGATATAAACGGAAATGTCAGGCAAGAGTTGCACAAAGCTGCAGTGAGCACAAAGCACATTGGGAAATGTAGTCCTGCATTATATTTACAAGATACCTAGTCCCTATAAAATTAAATGAAATACTATGTTGTTTGATTATTATTACTGATATTAAAAAGTGTTCATAATCATGACTGATTTTAATCTGTGCTGTAGAGGAGTGGCTCTAAAGAGTTTTATGATGTATCTACATTTGTGTTGCTGTGTTTACTGGCATGGAAATGCTGAGCCTGAACATTGCTATTGAAGCTTGACTGATTTAATTAATTAACATGTTAATGTAGTGCAATCATGGTCAGCTGAACTGAACTCCAATTCGAGCTTGTTTTCCCAAATACAAATGTAAAATAATCATCGTACTGAACTCTCTCTCTACCAGTTAAGATGATCTGAACACTAACAAGCTTTTGGAAAACTGGAAGCTGAAATATTAGTTTAGTTTATGTGATGCATTAAAGCCACACCAAAACATTATATTGCACATTCCTACTGTAGTAAGCCAACAATGCTTTCATGAGAAACATGATGAATATACATTAATCAGCCATAACATTGGCACCACTGACAGGCAAAATGAAAAATACTCTACAGTGGATCCTGTCAAAGGGTGGACATATTAGGCCACTAGTGAACAGTCAGTTCTTGAAGGTGTAAATCAGAGGTGGTGAAGCAGGAAAAATGTCCATGTGTCAGAGCCTGAGACACTTTGACAAGAACCAAACTGTTCTAGACGACTTAGTCAGAACAGCTCCAAAACACCAGGCAGGTCTTGTGGGTGTTCTCGATATGCAGTAATGAGAACCTAACAAAATTTGCCCAAGAAGTATAACCGGTGAACCAGCGACAGGGTCATGGGCACCTAAGGTTCACTGATGCTCATGGAGGTCACACCTCACAACTTACAGGGCTAAGAGGACCTGCTCCTAACATTAGTCTTTGGGCAAGACACCACAGGACGCCTTCAGAGGACACAAGACACAAGTTCGGATCTGGCTTCCACCTCATTATCTTTCTATGACTCACTGTTTACACTCATTTTTAGATTTAGATTTTTTTGTTATTTAGAATTGTCTTTAGCTAGATTTAATAGTGTATGGCTAAAGGGAATGGAAAATGTGGTGATGTTTATTTTACCAAGAGGATTCTCTAAGTATTAGACAGTGTGAGTATATGTATATATGAGCTTGTTTGTTGTGGTTGGATAGGATGGGACAAGATGGGTGTGGTGGAGGTTAAAATTGGTAGTATAATTTTCTTTGTCATTTTGTATATTTTATTTATAAAAACTCATCAAATAAAAGGTTTATTACAGATTCCAGAGTACATTACAGAGTAGCATCACATACTGTGACAATGATGTGCACAGGAAGTGAACAATTTGGAGGAGTATGAAATATGACTCAAAAAAGGAAGTGATTAAAAGTTAGAGCTTGCCTGAGATCACAAGGGCCATAAATATCTTGACATATCACAAGTCAAGAATATGCTGTATAGAGTGAAGTTTATCATCACCACCATGTGACTTTATAAATGCTAAGGATAAGGAAGAAATAAGACTGCAAATATAGTAAAAAGGAAATGCTAGTGGTTTGAAACACTCCCTACGTCTTGAGCAGCGATGACAGCAGAAAGAGGAAGCGACATATCGAGAATGTCTAACAGTTTGCATTCAGATACAAATACAGCTCAGCATGTGGATACTTGTATTCCTCTTGTACAGCTTGTTTCCAGGTGAGTTTCCATTTGCTGGGCACTGTATGCGATTCTCAATAAGCTTGCTTGTTATCAGATAATATTGGTTGCAGTGCTGATGATGGGTCAGATGGACTTAAATGTGGTTGGACAGATTTTCTCTAAAAGAGGCTACCATTACCCTCTGTCAAGTTCCTGTGACCACAGAGAGGCTTTGCAGGTCTGTGACTACTGGACTTATTACAGATTAATGTATGTGTACTTTTCTCTCACAGCTGGAATCTGTGCTGTAACTACTGCAACTGGATACAAAGGACATTCAGTTCAGATTAAATGCTCCTATGCATCTGGCTATGAGACCAACATGAAGTATTTCTGCAGAGGTAAATGTTTATGGGGATCTAAAGACATCCCAGTTCAGTCTGGATCTGCTGCTTCAGATCAGAGATTCTCTTTGGAGGATAACACAGTAGCCAGAGTCTTCACCATCACCATCACTGATGTGAGAGGAGAAGAAGGAGGAACATACTGGTGTGGGATAAGGAAATCTTATCTACTTCCTGATGTTTACACAGAGGTTCTGCTGCTGGTTAAAACAGGTGAGTCAGACCTCTGAGACTTAAATTAGCTGTATTTCTGAACAGAACAAAATGTGAGATGCATGTCTCTTGTGTTCTTTAATATGTTATGGTAAGAAAATTAATAAACTATATATTGCCTCTATTTCCCCTTTTCAGATCCCACAAATACTACTACTACTACTACTACTACTACTACTATCTCCCACTCCACAAATTCTTCATCAGCTCCTTCAGTGCAGACACAATCAACAGACCTGTCTTCTTTTATAACTACAGGTATGTGCCCTCTATTAATCTGTATATGTACATGTGTATCCATTACATTACCCATTACATTACCCATTAGACCATCTATAAATCCCTTGTAATTCTTAGTCAGTTGAACGTCTAGAGCTGGGGTTCCTCTAGGTCCTAGAGAACCCTGCTCTAACACACCATCTTCAACTCAGGAAGGTCTTAATCAACTGACTATACTGATTAATCAACTGATAATCAACAGTGGTTGGTGTGGCACAACAGATAACACCACTACCGGCCATTGAGCTACCACACCACGTGGGAGACTGGGGTTCGAGACTGGGGGTCAGTAATATGAGTAACCTTGTAAGTCGCTCTGGATAAGAGCGTCAGCTAAATGTACTATGCACGCTGGCCAGGTGGTACTCCTGCCTTCACCTGATGATTCCAGAGATGGGCAGCTACCTAAAAACAAAACAAAACAAAAAAAACAACCCAGGGACCTTTTTCAAGAGCTCAGCTGTGAATGCCGATCTGGGGACAGAACTAGGTAACCCCTGCTCTAACTTCCAGACCATAAATAAGTCCTCCAATCACTTCATGATTAGCTGTAACAAGCATATTGGGAACAGAAACACTAAAATGTGCAGAGGGTTATTGTTTGGGACCCAGATTTGGGAACTACTGCTATATAGTAGAGCATTACTGATAGCAGTCCCCATTGAAAGATAACATTTTCCAGATTACAGGTCCAGGGATGCACTGATATTGGAATTGTGGGTCGATACTGATATTCTTATATGCCAATATACATTTTTCATTTACATATCCATTCTGATGCCAATACAAGTGACAATAAACACAAATTAATGAAAAGTCATACAACCTTAGACCCCACACAACTAATCAACTTCAGATCACCTCCTGAAGTAATCTTAGTATGTTTTTTTTTTTTTTTTTTGTGAACTGATTTACTGGGGCATTGTAAATAGGGAAGAGTAGAGGTTTACAAATGCAGTATAATAAAAATTGCTATGTTGTAGTGGCTATGGGATTCCTTGTGTTTTTGCACTACAATTATTATGGTATTTCAGGTGGTTTCTAAGATGTGCCAGGTGGTTGCTAAGGTATTGTTAAGGTGCACCAGGGAGTTCTAAAGTTTTTAAGGTTTTATTCACACAAATGGGTTGTTATAGTGTTGCTAAAGTGTTTATTGGTGACCGCAATAAAATTTCAGAAGGTTGCTAATGTGTTCCAGTTGGTTGGTATGCAGTTGATATGGTTTTTCAGTAATTGCTATACTGTCTCAAGTGGATAGTTCAGTGTTTTTGAATCATCATGACACAAGAAAGGTGCACAAACGTTTGCACTTAAATCCTTTACATGGGAGAAAATCAAACACAAGCTGTACATCCTGAAAACCAACGGGACGAGATAGCCAAAAAAAGTATGACATGAAAAATAATAAGAAAAATAGAAATAGGATAACAGGGTTGTTGTGCATTGCATTATATTCAAAGTGAAAAAAATATTCAAAGTGAATAATATGCAAATATTTTAGTGCAGGAGTCAAGCATCACATAAACCTTCTCCTCAGTTCAATAATTAATTACGTCACACATTAGCTTCAGATCTGAACACTTGACACTTGACAATACCAATGATTTATTAATTAGTTCATTAGTAATTTATTTTGGTATTTGTTCATCTCTAACTGTAAGCTCTACACTGTATAAATTCTATATGTGGGAACCATCAAAAAAAGGCTGGATAATGGGACCTCAGACTGTAGTCTGACTCTGTTTCTATCTAATAGGGTGTCGTGAAGTGCACTCAACCACTTCCTCATCAGCTCTCACTCACAGGCCCTCAGTGACTCCTGGGACCCTACTTTCTACAAAAAGTAGGTACTCTGTTGGCCCGTCCTTTTCCCAGTTTTATGTTACAGAGTAAAATACAGCAACCAGCCAATCTAAGCTGTGCCCACTTTCATTGCGTACTGTCTCACAGGGTGATATCATATATGTGAGACCTATATAACTCTAGCATGAGTTACATTTGGGTTATGTATTTGAAGTGAGGTGACATTTGAATTATGTTACACAGGTAGTAGATTGTAGTGATATGTGTCTTGCCCTAGTCTACCATGGAGAAGGTGGTGTTATACACAATGCTACACCAACCAATTATGATATCTGTGGCTTATGTAGCCATGAAGTATTTGGACATTCTCTAGTTCTTCATCATTGGTCAGTTTCTGATCAATTTCTGTCTGCTCTCAGTTGGATATTTTTGAGTGGCTGGCCTACTATCATTGACAATCACATTAGCACTAATGGGCTACAGTAAGCAATTGTAAGTCTATATAATGACTATATAAGGTAGGTGCAGCTAATAAAGTGGATAATAAATATATTTCACAGTGTCAACAAATCCCCAAAAAGTTGGGACAAGTAGCAATAAGTGGCTGGAAAAAGGAAATTGAGCATATAACGAACAGCTGGAAGACCAATTAAAACTAATTAGGTAAATTGACAACATGATTGGGTATAAAAAGAGCTTCTCAGAGTGTCAGTGTCTCTCTGAAGCCAATATGGTAAGAGGATCACCAATTCCACCATTGTTGCGCAGAAAAATAGTGCAGCAATACCAGAATGGTGTTACCCAGCGTAAAATAGCAAAGACTTTTAAGTTATTATCATCAACCGTGCTTAACATCATCAAAAGATTCAGAGAATCTGGAACAATCGCTGTGCATAAGGGTCAAGGCCGTAAATCTCTACTGGATGCTCGTGATCTCCGGGCCCTTAAACGTCACTGCACCTCAAACAGGAATGCCACTGTCCAGGAAATAACAGAATGGGCTCAGGAATACTTCCAGAAATCATTGTCAGTGAACACAATCCACCGTGCCGTCCGCCGGTGCCAGCTGAAACTCTACAGTGCAAAGAGGGAGTGTGGCAAAATGGAAGACTGTTCTGTGGTCAGATGAGTCACGATTTGAAGTTCTTTATGGAACACTGGGATGCCATGTCATCCGGACCAGAGAGGACAAGGAGAACCCAAGTTGTTATCAACACTCCGTTCAGAAGCCTGCATCACTGATGGTACGGGGTTGCATTAGTGCTTGAGGCATGGGCAGCTTGCATGTCTGGAAAGGCACCATTAATGCAGAGAACTATGTTCAGGTTCTAGAACAACATATGCTCCCATCTAGACATCATCTCTTTCAGGGAAGACCCTGCATTTTTCAACAAGATAATGCCAGACCACATTCTGCAGCGATCACAACATCATGGCTATGTAGGAGAAGGATCCGGGTACTGAAATGGCCAGCCTGCAGTCCAGATCTTTCACCTATAGAGAACATTTGGCGCATCATAAAGAGGAAGGTGCGACAAAGAAGGCCCAAGACGATTGAACAGTTAGAGGCCTGTATTAGACCTGAATGGGAGATCAGTCCTATGTCTAAACTTGAGAAACTGGTCTCCTCTGTCCCCAGACGTCTGTTGAGTGCTGTAATAAGAAGGGGGGATGCCACACAGTGGTAAAAATGGCCTTGTCCCAACTTTTTTGGGATTTGTTGATGCCATGAAATTTTGTAACAACATATTTATCCTTTAAAATGTTACATTTACTCAGATTAAACTTTTGATCTGTCATCTATGTTCTATTACGAATAAAATATTGACATTTGCCATCTCCACATCATTGCATTCATTTTTGTATTCAAAATTTGTTTAGTGTCCCAACTTTTTTGGAATCCGGTTTGTAAATTATTTGCTAGAAGGTTGAAAATCATGACCACTTAGGTTGTGTATATATATAAGGTGTGTCTATAAGTCTGGTGTGTCTATAAGTCTGTTATTACAAGTAATAGAACCTTTCTGGCTCCCAGGTCATGCTCGCTGCCATTAACAGCCAGAGCCAGAGAGAGCACAATTGGCCTTGCTCTCTCCATGTGGGTAGTGTGATGCTGGCTTACATGGGTGTCTGATGCATCAGAGCTGGGTACCTGGAATCTTTTTGGCTAAGGGTACTTATTCAACCATGTATTTCATAAGTTCTCTTATACCTAAACGGCACTGAAAAACCGTTAAACTGGTGGACATTATTGCTTCTCGCCTGCATGGTCATGATTCAGGTCCTCCTTCTGTAAGTTAAGAATTCAAACAAAACCAGTACTTCAATCTCTTGCATCTCTGTTTCCCTAGTCTCTCCCGTTTACATCACTGGAGGATTGGTCATCATGGCGATCGCTCTTCTGGTGGCTATGCTAGTACTGTACAAGCACAAGAAGAAAGACAAGCCATCAAAGGGTAGCATAAACAAACACACACATAACAGAGTATTTTGCTATCTGACTATAATACAGTTTATCTGGATGTTTTGCAGCCACAGTTGAGATGACTCCTTTAAATACAATGCCGGCCAACCGAAGAGTGGTAGGTGCCCTCAGATTATTATGACTTTATCTCCCTCCAGTGGACAGAACTGAGGAGTATATGCTGTAATGCATCTTTTCTCTTGCAGAACACGCCCCCTGAAATCCCATCCACAGTAAGCAGATATTCTTTAGAAATGGATACATTATGGATAGTACAGTTTTATACAAAAGTCTAAATAATGAAAACTTTAAAACCTTATAAGACTTATTCTTATTCTCATATCCTATTAACTTTCTCTAAAAAAGTTTTCCCCTACACTTAGACTAATGTAAGTTCTTCTTCAGGATGACTGCATATACCAAGAGATTGATGAGCAAGAGCAGGGGCCTGCTATGGAGTTCACTATCAACACAATCTATTCTACAGTAGAGGGACCCACTGATGTACCGGTCTGCTCCACTATTGATGAACCCACTACTATATACTGCACTACCACACTGCCTTAGCAAAGCCCAAAGAACTCATCCACTCCACTGCCTCAACACATCTCATCAGCTTCCCTGCTTATTTCAAATCCCTTCACAAGCCAGATAAAGCATAAGAATCAAGAACAAGTTATCTATTTATTGGCCATCCTCAAACAAAACTCCAGTTCCTTTTCCTACGCTATATGGATAAAAGTATTAGAACACCTTCACATTTCCTTCACATCTTCTGAAATCAAGGCTATTAAAAAGAATTTATTCTGCTTTTGTTGGAGTAACTCTCTCCACTGTCCAGGGAAGTTGGTATGCTGGTTGATCACCAACCTACCTTATTCCCATAAGTACTGGATGTTCTGAGTTCCACTACTCCACACCACAATGGTGGGGTCTTTATACCCCTCTAGTCCACGCCTGGCATTAGGCAGCATGGTGCCAATAGCTTTATGTTTATCTGCTCCAAAGAGTCCTATTCTATTGGCAGTTTTTCTGTACAAGGACTAGTCAGTCGTTTGTGCATTTGCATTTCTTTCAGCAATGGGTGCAACTTAAATTAGCTGAATGCATTCATTAGAAGGGGTGTCCCAAAACATTTGGGCATATAGTGTAGGAGCAAGCCAGTTCTGTTATGGTTAAAAGTGCATCACCTTGTTTGCTTCAGGGGGTTAAAGACCCCTTTTTGTTTACATGTTTGTTCTTGCAACAGCAACCCAAAGCATAACACCACTTACTGAAACAATGACAGGCATAGGAAGTGGTCTTGTGTGACTGGTTAATAGGAAGTGGTTGACAGCTAGATGCTGGCAACATGACGACAGGAAATACCTTGACCTTTGAAGAAAGATGAAGCTTTATAGAGTAAAATGTATTATTCAGTGTCATATTGATCAGCATGTGGCTTTCTACACACTGTTCTATTATATGCAATGGGTTGTCATCTGTATTTTAACATGTTTCAAAAATGTTTAATAAAAAATAAAAAAATTCTCATAGATGAAAAAGGTGGAGCTGTCATCATAAGGATGGAGGATCATATGCCTGTATTGGGCTGCCCATAAGAGACAAAATAGAAAAAAAGAGACGGGCAGCTCTTATCGGAGCTGAGCATGTGTTTTTCAGCTACTGGGTGGCAGATGTCACTGCCTAGCCTTGCACCAAATCTTAAAATGAACGTATACATGCCAGTGATACAAATATAGAGAGATAATAGAGATATAAGAGTCACTCCCCAGAGTGACTCAATGATATTGAGGTCAGGAGACTGAGATGGCCACTCCAGAACCATCACTTTGTTCTGCTGTAGCCAATGACCGGTCGACTTGGTGTTTTGGATCATTGTCATGTTGGAACGTACAAGTACGTCCCATGCTCAGCTTCTGGGCTCAGGAGTGCAAATTTGCCTCCAGTATTTGCTGATAACGTGCTGCATTCATCTTTCCTTCAACTTTGACCAAGTTCCCTGTGCCTTTGTAGCTCACAAATCCCCAAAACATCAGCAAACCACCTCCGTGCTTTACAGTAGGAATGGTGTTCCTTTCATTATAGGCCTTGTTGACACCTGTATTTCAGCTGATGTTATTTGTGGGTTTTTCTTTGTGTCCCGGACAATTTTCCTGGCAGTTGTGAACGATATTTTTGTTGGTCTACCTGACCGTGGTTTGGTTTTTACAGAGCCCCTGATTTTCCATTTGTTAATCACAGTTTGAACACTCCTGACTGGCATTATCAATTCCTTGGATATCTTTTTGTATCCCTTTCCTGTTTGATACAGCTCAACTACCTTTTCCCGTGGATCCGTTGACAATTAATTTGCTTTCCCCATGACTCACAATCCAGAACCGTCAGTGGCTGGATGAAAGATGCAAGAGTCTGTCTGGATCCCAGAAACTTACTCAGCTTTTATGCACACACACTGATTACAAGCAAACAGGTCACAGGTGAGGATACCTGTTACCTTTAGTAGCCATTCCAACCCATTTGTGTTAACTTCTGTGCATGTTATCACCCCAAAATCACCAGGGTATGTGAACTTTTGATCAGGGTCATTTGGATGTTTTTGGTTGTCATTATGATTTAAAAAGAGAAAACACAGTCATTTGACAATAAATGGCTTCACCCAACCACTAACCATGAGTGAAAAAAAGGTTTTTCTGTTATCATTCATATTTTCTGAAAAAAGGCCAAGAAAGCATAATTCTGCCAGGGTATGTAAACCTTTGAGCACAATTGTATGTAAGGAAATGCTAGTGGTTTGAACCAACCACTCTCTGCATCTTCAGCAGTCAGACGAACAGATAGAGGAAGTGATTAATATGGAGCACGAAACACTGTTCAGCATGTGGACACTTGTACTCTTCTTGCCCAGCTTACTTCCAGGTGAGTTTCCATTTTACTGCTCATGTTAATATTATAGGAGACAGTTTAATACCTTGTTATCATGTAATATCCTCTGTATAGAAGTATTGCCAATAGAATATGACTAAAATGAGCCTGTTAGCACCATGCTGCCTAATTCCAGGCGTGGGCTAGAGGGGTATAAAGCCACCCAGCATTGAGCTGTGGAGCAGTGGAAGAACTGTGTTCTCTGGAATGATGGATGGATTCAATACCTTTGGGATGAGCTAGGGAGTCTGGGATGAGGTGGGGTGGTGATCATCCAATATCCTGAACTTACAAATGCTTGCTGCTGATTGCAATCTAATTCTCATAACAATGCTCCTCCAAAAATCTAGTAGGAGGCCTTAATCCCTGGACAGACAGTTACTTCAACAAAAGCAGGATCAACTCTTTTTAATACCCTTGATTTCAGTCCAAGTGCTAATAATAATGGCACAAGGTGTATATGCTTTGCAGGGCTGTGAATATTTCAGTTTATTTTTATGTATGCATTTGCAGCTGGAGTCAGTGCTGTAACTCCTGTAACTGGATACAAAGGACATTCAGGTCAGATTAAATGCTCCTACAAGTCTGGATATGAGACCAATATAAAGTATCTCTGCAGAGGTGAATGTCCTTACTTGGGAACAAGAGACATCTCTGTTCAGTCTGGATCTGCTGCTAAAGATCTGAGATTCTCTCTGGAAGATAATACAACAGCCAGAGTCTTCACCGTTACCATCAATGATCTGAGAACAGAGGATGGAGGAAGATACTGGTGTGGGGTGGAGAGGTCTGGTCCTGATGATTACACAGAGATTCTGTTACATGTTAACACAGGTGAGCAGTTCTTGTAGGTCCAGTAGGATGTCAATGTTTGAAAGTTAATTAATTCTGTATGTTCTTTTAATGCTCATATTTTCACTTTTTAGATGCAGCTGTCTCCCACTCCACAGCTTCTCCGTCACCAGTGCAGACACAATTCACTTACCCACCTTATCGTTCTTCTACAGGTACGTGGTCTTTGATTGTCTGTCCTCACAAGAATATCCATTAGACCATTCATCACACCTTTTGCCTACAAACTGCTATCTAAATGTCACATTATACAGTGCCTCCAGGTAGTATTCAACCCCCCCCCATGTGCAATTAAGAGTCTTTTTCTGTAAATAATATTGTTTATTGCTTTTTTAATTCTTATTTATATTATGTATAGAGTGTAAATTATTTATCTAAATTTTTGTAACTGAGTGTCTTGCTATCCCTTTCTGCTGTTACTCTGGGAATTTCCCCACTGCGGGACTAATAAAGGACTATTTTATCTTATCTTATCTTAGTATTCAACCCCCTGCAAAAGTTGCAAATAAGTTAGAGCTTTCAAACTTTGAACAAGAGCAGCCTTTATTAACAGATGCATAAATATTACAAACAAAAAATATAAGTTGCTCAGTTAAATTATAATACATTTTAAACATAAAAATGTGGGTCAACCCAGGTTTACCCCCAGGTTTAATATTTTGTGGAAAAACCCTTGTTTGCAAGGTCTCTGGAGTCATCTTGGCCCACTCCTCCATGCAGATCTTCTCCAAGTTATCTAGGTTCTTTGGGTGTCTCATGTGGTGTCTCACCTTGAGCTCCTTCCACAAGTTTTCAATTGGGTTAAGGTCAGGAGACTGACTAGGCCACTGCAACACCTTGATGTTTTCCCTCTTGAACCAGGCCTTGGTTTTCTTGGCTGTGTGCTTGGGGTTGTTGTCTTATTGGAAGATGAAATGACGACCCATCTTAAGATCCTTGTTGGAGGGGCGAAGGTTCTTGGACAAAATTTCCAGGTAGGCTGTGCTATCCATTTTCCAGTGGATGTGGACCAGATGGCCAGGCCCCTTGGCTGAGAAACAGCCCCACAGCATGATGCTGCCACCACCATGCATGACTGTAGGGATGGTATTCTTGGGGTCGTATGCAGTGCCATCCTGTCGCCAAACGTCACGGGTGTAGTTGGCACCAAAGACCTCGATCTTGGTCTCAACAGACCAGAGAACCTTGACCCATGATCATAAGCAAACTGTAAACGAGCCTTGATATGGCGCTTTGAAAGTAAAGGTACCTTATGGGCTCGTCTGAAACAGCGACCATTGCGGTGGAGTATGTTACTTATGGTATTGACTGAAACCAATGTCCCCACCTCCGTGAGATCTTCCCAGAGCTCCCTCCTTGTTGTCCTTGGGTCAGCCTTGACTGTTCGGACAATCCTGGCCTCGGCATGGGAGGAAACTTTGAAAGGCTGTCCAGGCTGTGGAAGTACTGTTGTTGTCCCAATGCTGGAGAGAGGTAGGCCCACTCCTTGGAAAGGGTTTTGTACCCATTGCCAGCCTTGTGACCCTTTAAGCCAGGCCTAAATGTCTCCTTAGTCTTTCCCATGTTGACAATGTATGAGTGCTATTCACAAGTTTGGGGAGGGGCTTAAATAGTCAGAAAAGGCAGAAAAAACAGATAATTAATCCAAACATGTGAAGCTCATTGTTCTTTATGCCTCCATTACTTCTTAGTACTTGAGGGAACCAAACAGAATTCTGGTGGTTTGAGGGGTTGAATAATAATTGACCCTCTGAATAAACTTTTCACAATTTAAAAAAAACAACAAACAAAGAAATAACATTCTTTTTTGCTGCAGTGCATTTCACACGTCCAGGCTGATCTACAGTCCAAATGTTACAATGCCAAGTTAACTCCAAAAGTCAAAAATCTGCAGGGGGTTGAATACTACTTGGAGGCACTGTTTCTATAAAAGACAACACATCTCTAAATTAATTTTCAAAGAAAGCCAATGTAAAAATATGAGTGATTTTGTTTTATTGGTTAAAGCCAAAAATGAAGACAAAAGGGTTTTGCATGTCAGCAACGCTACATGCATATTACACCCATCTCTGCTTAGTCTCTATACCCTTCAGAATATCTGTCTTTGTTTCTATCTGATAGATCATGCTGATGTTATTTCTGACCTCCCCTCAACCTCTTCTTTATCAACTCTCACTTCAGTGCTCCTTGGACCCACACATTCACCAAAAGGTGGGTATTCTGTTACTCTTTGCCACATGGCCACTTGTTTGCTGTTGCATGGGGATTATACCTAACACTGATTGTAGTGAATGACTGATTGCTCTTCATGCACAATATTAAATATGGTCATTCACATTTATTTATATTTATAAAATATATAATTAATATGTATTAAGCCATTAAATGCACATTTCTGTATTGAGCACTCGTGTTAAAAACTTTAACACAGCATCAAAAGCTCAATTGTAAAAGGTGAATCAGCAGTAGGGCTGTACCTATCGGTAGTTTTTGGATTAGTCAATTTGGTCAATTTTTTCATCAATTAATCGAGTAATTGGATAAATCATACGTTTGTGTTTTTAAACCACTATATCAATAGTGTATAATGCAGCATGAAGGCTGTTATGTCTCACAAAAGGTTCATTCAGATTTAATAAATCTCAACTCTTACTAAATCAAAGTTTAAAACCTTTGGCCTATTGGCTCCAGAAGGAAACCCATTTAATCAACATCTCTGTAAAACATGATGTACATGGGAAAAAAAAACCGGAAAAAAAATAACAGCACATAATTTCCCAATCATCTCCAACAGTAAATCTATACGCTAATGAATGTAGTCATTCATGTAGTCATAAATGAATTTGTCCATCAGTTGCATTTATTATTACTACCTTATGGATGGGAAAGGCATGTTTTGAAATGTAACCTAGGCCACTTGGAGAAGTGAAGTTCATGTGAAGAGGCTTTCAATTCAGGTCCTGCAAAGTACTATTATAGTAGGCCAGGTCTGTTTTTACAGAATATACACTTTAGTGTCCGCAGCGTAAAATGGTCCCACACTCGCACTTAATTTTCCTTGATTGCTAAAATAAATCGCATCACCTTAAATCTTAGAAATGTGCGTCAGTTATACCAGTCCATGTAAAACAATGAGACTGGAGCTGTGCAGTAGTCTACAAGGCAGGAGTGTTGTAATAGCAGAGATACTTGAAATAGATAAACATTGGTGACATTAATTGTAATTTTTTGTAATCGAATTATACAAGTTACTTGAATAATAGTTACAGCCCTAATCAGTAGCTTATTCAAGCAGGTACTAAAGACCGAAGAGCTTCTCGGTGAACAAGATAAATAACATCAGATAATTGTAAAGGGTATTAAGAGAGTGAGTGTGTTTGTGGGAAAGCATCATGTTATTTTATTACAAAATTTAGGGCCTCAGGAAGGCTAGATTTGGTACTGTGGATCAAGCAACCTAGCAATGCTGCTGATAGGTGTAAAACACAGTACTACACACTCTACCATGAATACTACCACATTGCTGTTAGTGCCACCTAACTAGTGCCTACACAACACCGGTCATGTGATTAGAAACCGATCAGTGATGAATGCAATAAAGGAAGGCTTATAAAATATGTAGCATCTGGTTGGTTACAGGTTGTAGTTGTGCACCTACATGGTAGGTAGATTTAATAAAGTGAGTGAACCAATGAGGTATAGGTTTCTAATTAGGTTGCCAGTGAGTGTCATGTGGTGTTACTACCTTTTTGCATTAAGTCACACAAATTCACAGAGGACAGAAATTATGTTCTTTCAGCAACATGGTAAACACCAGATTCCTACACGAGACTACATAAAGTGCAGTGTGTAAACATCAGTGCAAACATGGCAAAGAATTATTTGACTAAACAGAACATAGGCCACCACTGCTCCTGCTGTCATGGCTTGGTGACCATTTAGGCCATGTTGCTATGCACTGTGGTTTGGGGAGTGTGAAGTGTTTCCCTTTTCAGTCTGCAGAGTGCCTCTTTAATAATCTCACTAGAGGACTGGTGCCACTGAATCATTGTAATAGAATTACAAGTTGTATCAGAAGCCTCTTTCTGTCAGTTTGGATAACAAGCTCAATCTTTAAAGCTTCTTTAGACTCTCTCATTTACATCACTGGAGGATTGGTTATCATGGTGGTCACTTTTCTGGTTGCTGTGATGGCACTTTACAAGCATAAGAAGAAAAACAAAAAGTCAAAAGGTACCAAATCCACACAAACACACACACACAGTAAGTAGCATATTTTATGTACGATTACAATACAACATATCTGGATGTTTTGCAGCCCCAGCTGAGATGTCCCCTCCAATGCCAGCCTCTCCAATAGCAGCCAACCCTAGAGAGGTAGAGGTCTTACGATTAGTGTTAATTCATCTCCCTCCAGTGGACAGTACTGAGGACTAAATGTTGTAATGGATCTTTTCTTTGGCAGAACATTTCTAAATCCACTGAAATCCCATCAGCAGAAAGTAGATGTGATTTAGAAATGGATACAGTACAGATAGCAGAGCTTTACACAAATGTCTAAATCACTGAATAACCAGTATTTAAAGCCTTGCCTTATTCTTTATCACATGTCCTTCAGTTATGTGATACTCTCTGTAAAAGACTACACATATTTACACCAATTCAAATTCTTCTTCAGGATGATGGCATCTACCAGGACACTGAAAAACAACAGCAGAAGCCTGCTATGGAGTCCACAGTCAACACAATATACTCTACAGCAGAAGAACCCGCTGATGCGCCAGTGTACTCCACCGTTAAAAAGCCAACTGATATTTATAGTACTGCCATTCTAGTTTAGCCAATTCCAAACAAATCACCATGGATGCACTGATTATCCATCAGTAGAGCTAAAGGCACCAACCAGCCTTAACCAGTGGTTAATCCGGGTAGGAGCCTAAGCAGAATCACCATCAGAGCAAGTCAGATAATTGTGGTTCTACTCTTGGAAAAAAGGGGGTAGTACAACTAGAGCTATTTGATTGTGTAAATGCATGCTATTCTAATTTTCTTACACCTAAATTAACGTGTTTATTATGGAAGACATAGCAGATCATTCAAAAAGGAAAATAAATTCCATTGGGTTGTGTTATTTTTCTCATCTTGATGATCAAGACTCATCAGTTCAGGGAAATATTAATAATAATTATTATATAATAGCTTTAAAAACAAAGAAATTAACAATGTAATCAAAGGTATGTGTAAAGGTTCACTTTTCCTCAAGTGCATCCATTTGTAAAATAAATAAATAAACACATTTTTGAATCAGCATTTACATGATGTATGTTTTGCTATATATAAGGTGTTTGGTAATTGAATCAACTACAATAACTGAGTGTGAGTCTGAGTGAGATCTCATGGGTTATAGGACTGCTGTTTAGAGTTTATGTAAAGGTGTCTAAAAACATGGGCCCATTTTCATATGATGTCCGTCAGTGGTCCGTTGGTTAGATCAGGTAGGCACTGTTTGCCACTGCTGGTCCCTTCTTGGACCATCCAGATAAATGTCATGTACAAGATCTAACTAGTTTTTGATCTTCTCAAAAAAAAAAAAAAAAACATTCTAAAAGAGACTTTTATTTTAGAAAATAAACTAAAACTAATATTACAAACAGCTGAAAATAAAATAATAATAATTTCTTATTTTTATTTAACGTATTAAACTAATTATTGAAGGATATTAAAAGTAAGAAATTAAAGGAAATAAGTAAAATGTTGGTGTAAAATGAGTAATAATATTGTAGGGGTTGTCGAATATTGATGAATAATACAACCACACAGAAAATAAAAAATTAAAGTGGACCGCCAGTTTTGCCATAAGTGAGCCAAAAGTGGTTCGCTATCCTCTTGATATCAGGGACATTTTCTCAACTTTTGTTTATGTGTGTAAGTAGATGGAACAGTTCAACGTTCCTATGTCAAAATTAGGGCTACATTAAAAAGACTGGATCTTTATGGGGACTGAAAACGTTTCCTGTATGTGCTGCATCTACGTGGCAGTAGAGATGAACTTCTAAAAGAGGGAAGTCAAGCATAGAACAGTACAGTACAGTATACAGTAATAGTATAAACGTCTGGAGCAGTCTGTAGTAAAACAGTACTGATAAACAGTGATGGCTCAAAGGGTGAGAAACAGAGTGAAGACTTCATGATCATTTGATTATATAGTATTTTAAAGGTTACAGTAACTGACTTGCTGTAACATGCCATGGCAAGAAGAACTCTCTCTCTCTCTCTCTCTATCTCTCTCTCTCTCTCTCTCTCTCTCTCTGTGGGTGCAAAAGGGAAATGAGCGTTCTCATTATTCTGCTCGGCTGAACCACAAACAGATGAACAGACAGACTCACCACAGACCCAGAAGCAGAGAAAGAGAAATGGTGATCTAAACTGCTAACAGTCTTTTATTGCTGATAGGGAGAAAATAACCTTAAAACTAACATGACTGTGAAGATCCTCCTCTTCTTCACTCTCTACCTGATGTCAGGTAAGAAACTGCACTTCTAAATAACCATCACGATCAGCTGTGGCAAATGAAGGCTTTACTTAGATGGACATTTGGTCTTTTTTAGTAGGTGGAGGGGCTTCCAGGGAAGTGGCAGGATATCCAGGAGGAGAAGTTCTCATTAAGTGTAAATATGAACAAGGTTACACATCAAAAAAAACTTCTGTAAGAGTTCAGGATTAAACTGTGCTGATCAGATCAAGACAGGAGTTAGTAATGAGTGGAAAAATCCTGGAAGATTCTCACTGTTTGATAACACCAGAGCTGCAGAGTTCTGGGTGTTGATCAGAGAGCTCACTGTGGAGGACTCTGGAACGTACCAGTGTGGAGTTGATATAGAGAAGTGGCTTGATAACTACACACCAGTGAAACTGAAGATAAGTGAAGGTGAGTATGCTTTTTAAAACACTGTAAGAGCACATCAACCCATCTGAAGAAGGCTTCAGAAGCTTTTAGCTTTAGCTAAGCTTTTTACATTTACATTTACATTTACGGCATTTAGCAGACACTCTTATCCAGAGCGACTTACAAAGTGCTTTGCTGTTTACCCAAGAAGAGCCTTAGCTAGTTAGAATAGACTAATAATTCAAAAGAAACCTCCAAGCTTAGACATTACTAAACACAAGACAATAAGGCGACCATAGAACTATTCGTCCAAGTACTCCAAGTGAGCTGATTTGTTGATAAAGTATCTGTCCTCCAATGAAGTGGCATAATATTAAGGGAGTCTTAATAAAGGGCAGATGTGACTGTTCTTTTAAAAGTCTATACACTTTTGAATAAACTGAGTATTATAAATATATTTATGACTGTATTTACTCATTAACTCAATTTATGATTGACAGAGCCATACCTTCAGAAGAGCATCACTGTGAATGGCCATGTAGGAGGAAGTGTGAACATCAGCTACAATTACCCACAATCCTTTAGCAGTAAGCCCAAGTTTCTCTGCAGGAGAGTGGGCTCTGTTGACTGTAATTATAACACATCAGTTAATGAGAGCAGAAGATGGATAAAGGAGGGGAATATTTCTCTGTTTGATGACCGAGCAAATCAGACCTTCACTGTGAACTTCAGCACTCTGACTGAGGAAGATTCTGGTGAATACTGGTGTGGAGCTGAATCAGACTGGGAATCTGATCATGGCTACAAAGTTTATATCACACAGATCAATCTCACAGTTACTGGTGAGTAGATATGACTTTAAACTATGGTTTATACTTTTAGATACTTTCTATTAAAAATGCTGATTATCTAGAAGGATCCTCTTTGCATTTCCTCATTGTAAAGTCATTGTACCTCTATATGGTGACTGATAGAGTTAATTATTCTCATGGGCAGTTTTTTTCCTGATCTAAATCAGAAACACATTCAACACCCAAAAACTATTGATCTATTTGAGGAGACTTTCTCCTCACAGCAGACAGCAGTCAGCATGTCTGAGCATTTACATCATTTACAGAAGTGAGAATAATGTATTTGCTATTTCAAGAACACCTGCCAATTACAGGAAATGTGATGTTTAGATGAGGAGAAGATGGTGATGAGTGATGGAGAAACCCCCATAGCTGTACTTTTTGGAGTTTATAACATGACACACATAAAAAAGGACTCAGGATTATCAATAATGATGGATAACATGCTTTTTAACATTCATTGGTTTAATTATTTAATTACCAACAATTGCTAAGCTATTGCTAAATGGTCACTAGGGTGCTAACTGGTTGCTATAGTATCCCAGGTGGTTGCTATGACACCAGGAAGTTGCTATAGTGTTGCTAGGTGGTTGATTTGGAGTTGCTAGGCAGGTGTTGGTGTTGCTACAGTAGTTTTAAGTGGTTGGTAGAGTGTTGCTGTTGCTGTGTATGGTGTCTTATTTCTGTGCAATGTGCAACTACAATAACACAATATTAGTATTTTGTAACCTCTAACACACTCTTTTACTGGGTGGTTTCTGTGGTGTTGCAAAGTGGTTGCTATGGTATTCCAGGTGGTTGCCATGGTGTTGATAAGTGGCTTTCTAGGTGGCTGCTATAATGGTAGTTGCTGCTATATATGGTAGTTGCTATAATGTTCTTAGCTGTTTGCTATGGAATCACTGGCAGTTGTGGTGTGGTTGCTACAGTATTTCAGATTTCAGATTTCTAATGTGTTGCTTAGTGGTTACTAGGGTGTTGCAAGGTGGCTGCTATGGTGTCCACGGTAATAGATATGGTGTATCATGCCATTGCAATACATATTACAAAATTGGGTAAGACAACATTTTTATTTTGTGCATTATTTGTAAGATCTTGTAGGGTGAATTCATCCGTTGTATCATCCCTTGCTGAAGAAACATCAGACTGCAGAGTTCCAAAGCCATGTCTAAATGCTGCTCATATGCAGTACATAAACATGTTTTTATTTGTGGCAATGAAAGATGCTACAGATTACAGCTAAAGATGCTGGTGGGAAATCATGAAGTACTACATTTAAACTGGGACACTCACTGGGAGGCAACTTCAGCAATAAATAAGGAATTTATCGTCCTTCATCCAGGACTAATTCATAAACTATTATATACAAACATTTCATTATTCATGAAGATAAACACATTTTTACAATTTTAAACCAAATCATAAAATCATATTTTAATCATCAGAACTAAAGCAACCAGCAACATCTTTATTTCATTACCATCAAACAGAACTTCACAGAACACAAAAGCTACCACATCTTTAACATCTAAAATCATCACAAATGCATCACTTAAAACAAAAAACACCTACAAGTAAAACAGCCAGGTATTCAACTATGGCCATTTGGTATGCAGTTTACTACCAATAAAACCAACCACACCTCAATCCCACCACTCATACACACAGAATTAATCCCTTACAGAGGCAATAAGTAAAGCATTTCTAAATAATTCTAACAGATCCCAGTAATTATGCCTGCCCATATGTGTCTGATTTAGAAACAATTGGCATCCTTAGAACATCAAACTAAAGATGAGGATGTTCAGTCCTAAGAGAAAAGATGCATGAAGCACATGCTTTTGATAACAATACACACCAGGAAGAACTTTAAACTGCAAGATTTATCACTTCTGTAAATCTAAACATTCATTACAGACCAAGATCAACCAGTAAAACCATCAGCCTCAGCCACAACAACCTCAAGTCCACAAGGCACAAAAGCCACCTCCTCCTCAACATCCTCAACATCAAGTACAGTAACCTCTTCATTTAAGACACCAACAGTGTTTTTATTGTATACATCATGGTAAAATAAGGTGATAAGGTGGTACAAAGAGTTATTTGAGTGATGATGCTACAAAAGAATATTTTTTGTAAAAGACGTATATAAAGAACCTTTGGAAAATAACCTTTATATTGATTTCTTTAAACTTGTAAATGCTGCTTCATACAAAAACAGTTATTTACAGAACTAAAACTGGTTCTTCTACAGCATTACTTAAAGAACCCTTTGTATCACCTTTATTCTTAAGACAATCTACCATATATTTTCTTTAGATCCAGATGTTCTACCGCAGTCCTCAACACCTACCAGTCTACTGACCAAAAAACCTCTCACACTCTCAACTTCTAAAACCGCATTGTCTTCCTCTTCTGTTGCAGGTGATTATAGAAAACACACACACACACACACACACACACCCCTCAATGAATCAAAAAGTGTCACTATCATTGTCAGATACAATTCTGTATCTTCAGGGGCAGCACCTTCAGCTTCCTTTGTGATCACCATCCTGGCTGTGATTCTGATGCTGGTTCTGATTGGACTCTTATTCTTCACAGTCACTCTCAGAAAGAGAAGGAACACTCAAGGTACCACCAAACCTATAAACATGGCACACACCCATGCATACTGGTTTACACATGTGGCAGGGACAGTGGTGTTTCACTATATGCTTAGTGTTTAGAGTGATGGCTATTGATCAGAGCATTGATAACAGGTTTGATAACAGTGTCTGCTAAGATGTTGGGCCCTTTATAATAGCTCTTAATCCTCTTGCTGCAGAATGGCCAACCCTGAGCTCTAACACTGTTAAGATTGGATATGCAAAGAATGCATTTAATTGTATAAGTCGTGTAAAAATAAAATTACAATAGGTACTTAATAAGTTACCTTATTAATGTTTAGAAATGAAAAAAATATTTTTGACATACCTTATATGTCCAAATGTTTGTAGACACTCCTTCTAATGAACACATGTAGCTACTTTAAATTGCACTTATTGCTGATACAGATGTGCAAATGCACACAAGCACACACAGCTTGTCAAGCCCCAGGTGTGGGCCTGTTATATATGTTGTATTAAATCCCCCCAGCATTGAACTGTAGATATGTGGAATGATGTGGCTCTATCCAATACTTTTGAGATGAGTTGGGAGGTCAGGAGGGTGGTGATCATCCAACATTCTACCCTCACTATTTCTCTCGTCACTGAACCCAATCAAATCCTTACAGCAATGCCAAGATCTAGTAGAAAGTCCTGTATGTCTTCTTATTAAGAAAGTGTATCTGGAGTGTTTAGTGGCTATTCTCCTGCACAGAAGTGATGTTTAATGTAAACCTAATAAACAAAAAAGCAGTTTTACTGATCAGGCCAAACGCTATGATGGGACTCCATCCAATACTATTGGGATGAGCTGGAGAGTTGCAGTCAGAGCCTAATGCTCAATAAAATCCTTACAGCAATGTTCTAAAATCAAGCAGATGCGGTATTAGTGGGCAGCTGAAGATGCTTGAAGGAGAATGCTAAATACTAATCCTGTTATGTCAGCAAATGCACACCTGCACTGGCTAGCATCGTCCACACTGAGTGACAGGGGAGATGGCTGTGGCATCACCAGGGATTAAACAGACAATCTGATCATAGGCTCACTGCTTATATTGCTAAGTCACTATTAAGTACAGTAGACTGATATTTGATGTTGAGATATTTGCTCATGCTAAAAGTGTTAGCTGATGGTGTAGAAAATACTTCACTAGGCCTCAGTGGACCATCATGTAGAGATGCTGCCACCTGCTGGCTGTAAATGAACAGGATAACTAGAGTAAGACTAGACTGGCAACATCAACATCATGAATCACACAACATGCTTATTTGTGAAGTCACTGATATCATTAATATCATATTTATACATCACATTAATTAATGAGTGATTTAATGTTAGGAAATTCTTTTTCCTCAGATCCAGCATCAACCCAAGACCAGTCCATCCCAAACTCTTTAAATAACTCCAAGGTGAGTCATGACTGCATTTTAAAGCCTCCACAAGAACCCACTAGTGCTGCCTAGTAATACAGCATTGTTGGTTGTTTGAAACGTGGCTGACCCTACATGTATCAGAGGGGGAATGTGCTTGTCCACACTCTTCAAGTGTCAGGAGCATTGTAAGTGATAGTGGAGTCCTAGTGAATGGGAGGGTTAATAATAATAATAATAATAATAATAATAATAATGTTGTCAGAAGTGCTGAGACAGCTTCATACCTTACCTTTATACCTTCATTACATATTCCAAAAAATATCTGTTTGATTTTCTGAAACCTCTGTTCTCAGATTTCCCATACAGTCTACGACTATGAGGAGATTGAAGACACTAGACGCCCTCCTGCCTCAGACACGGGAGTTTACACTGTCTACTCTACTGCCCACCTGCCCACAACCCCCGCAAATACTACTCAAACTGCATATGATAACGTTCAGCTGCCCACAAGCCCCTTTAATTTTTCAAATCCTGTTTACTCTACAGCGCAACAACTAAACCCTCCTGATCAGGACATTTACTCCACAGCTCAATTACCCATAAGCCTATCTGATTCCTCAGAAAATGACACCCATCATTCAGCTGGGAAATCTGCTGAAGATCCAGCTTACGCCATTGTGAATTTCAGCAAGAATGATGCAGTTACTACTGCAAACATCAACAAGGAGGACTCATGTGACTATGCCATTGTCAAGCATGTTAGTGGAAGTGACTAGGTTAGCATGTAGCACTTTTATTCTGGTTCATTTTAATCTGACAGTTCTTTACTGTTGTCAAATGTCAATATTTCAGGATGAATTGATTAATAGAAATACTCCAAAATGACATGGAATAAAATCTGTTTACATTGCCCTACATTTAGGGTAAAGAAAGCTTTTTACTTCTCTAAAGTTGCTACTTTGGAGATTTTCTTTGAGGCTTTTTAGTCACAGTGATGGGTGATGTGCTCTTCTTTGTTTAATGTAATGTTCAATCAATGAAGGCATATTTCTGTGTTTTATATTTCAAAGAAACTGGAAAATGAAAAGAAAAAAATTGTCATTTTATTCTTATAAACACTTTAAACATACATCAGAAAAATGAGTGAATAGTGTTTATAGTGTTTTTCAACATTTCTTCAGTGAGTCAATGTGCACAGATATGTTTAGAGCTGTTATCATAATTGTATTTTTAAATGGACATAACTGGAAAATTCTCACTCATGCTGTTGAACATCTTCCTGTTGTGGCAATGTTTCCTCTAGGTGGCAGTAAATATACCTCAGCCCAGACCAAAACACAACTGGGGACACAACACTAACTACTACTTTATATTAAGACTTTATAAAGAAGTTATAAATTGATCATAGGTATTATTAATGTCATTGACAAGGTCATACTTCACATTAAATCATTGCTGACACGTTATAACTAACTATAAGGATAAGTTTTTCAATCAGGACCATCACAAAAATCCAAAGGACTGCACTACTGGAAAGAGTTTGAGCCGCCCCACATAGTTAACAAGCTAATTTTGTATTTATAGAAGATATTAAGATGAAAATAAAATAAATAAATAAATAAATATTAGATATTAATATTTTAAATATAAAATATTTAAATTTTATATTTCATCCTAGCATATTAAATATTAATAAATAAATAATAGTAGCAAACTTTATATGAAATGTATATTTGTGTCCCGGGTGGGTTATGTGTGTAAAATGTTCACAGTTCACAGTGTGCTAGATATCATATATATGTTACATATGTTACATATTTCTTTATTGTGATGCTGGAAGCACGATGAACATGTGCAGTGGTGGGAGATACTGACCTTCACTTATCTTCAGTTTCACTGGTGTGTGATCATCAAGCCACATCTCTATATCAACTCCACACTGGTACGTTCCAGAGTCCTCCACAGTGAGCTCTCTGATCAACACCCAGAACTCTGCAGCGCTGGTGTTATCAAACAGTGAGAACCTTCCTGTATTTTTCTACTCATTTCTAACGCCTGTCCTGATCTGATCAGCACAGTTTGTCCATGAACTCTTACAGAAGTACTGTTGCTGAGTATTTTCTCTCATATTTACACTTGATGAGAACTTCTTCTCCTGTATATCCTGCCACTTCCCTGGAGGCCCCTCCACCTACTCAAAGAGACCAAATGTCCATCTAAGTAAAGCCTTCATTTGACACAGCTGATTGTGATGGTTATTTAGAAGTGCAGTTTCTTACCTGACACCAGGTAGAGGGTGAAGAAGAGGAGGATCTTCACAGTCATGTTAATTTGAAGAGTATTTTCTCTAGATCAACATTAAAAGACTGTTAGCAGTTTAGATCACCATTTCTCTTTCTCTGCTTGTGGGTCTGTGGTAAGTTTTAGTCTGTTCATCAGCTTGTGGTTCAGCCGAGCAGAACGAAGATGACGCCCATTTCCCTTTTGCAACCACAGAGAGAGCTGACCTGTCACTGTTTTAGAACTACTTTCACCCATAAACACACAGGATTATTTCAAGTTGAGGAAATGTTGTAATTCATCTAAACCTAAAGCCTGTTCTTAATGTGGGTTCCACATTTTAGACCTGAATAACACATTTAAATGGAGATTACTGTGATTCTCTTCAATAAATACATTAGAGTAATTACAGAACATTCAGCAGATCTTAAATTTGTGTTAATATAAGGTCATCAATAACAGTGCATGATGTGGAGGACCAATTACCCTATCCTGTTCATGTCTTTGATAGTGCCCCCAACACTAGAAGGGTGATAATTAGCAGGTTTCCTCTGACACATGTGAAGACAGCCACTGCCTCTTGCTGATCCACATTAGAAGGCTGGCCCGGCTCCTCAGCTTTACTACAACAGTACCTGTGTTGACCAACATCACACTAGTACTGATGTGGGGAGGAAGTTCAGGAGGAGGGCAATGATAAATAATTAATTATCAGTAATAGTTTTTGAAACAGCAGGTTTTGATAAGTATGTTGTTACACCTTGCACTGCAGATGTTCTCCCTTGTGAGTTGATGTATGCTTGTTCTCATGTTTATACATTTGCAAGAAAAATAAATAAATACTTCCAGTGTATCAACATTTTCATGATATATTTTTGTTTTTATTATATTTTTCCATATAATCTATAATAGTATATCATTACAGAACAACACTTTTGAAACTTGGATTGTATGAATAAACAAAATAAATACAATTTATAAGACTTTCATAATGTTAGTTTCAAAATGGAAGTAAAATATGATGCACAAAATAATATATTACATTACACACAAACCCATCAGGAGAAAAGTA
Organism: Salminus brasiliensis; assembly: GCF_030463535.1. Classification (NCBI taxonomy): domain Eukaryota; kingdom Metazoa; phylum Chordata; class Actinopteri; order Characiformes; family Bryconidae; genus Salminus; species Salminus brasiliensis. The sequence goes on from NC_132892.1 coordinate 33,608,899, forward strand.
CACATTCAGAACACATAAGAAAATGTTCTGGGCCTGCATCTCTTCAATCCCACCAAAGCATGAGTGTAAGCATGTGTTTCCAGAGCAGTGGACAACCTTCATTGCAGTGCCCAGGGAGCAGAGAGGGTTAAGGGCCTTGATCAAGGGCCCTACTGTGACAGCTTAGCAAACCTGGGCATTAACTCCATAACCCTGTCATGAACAGTGCTCTAACCACTGAGCCACCACAGGATGGAAAAACAAACAAACACTCCCCTGCCCAGTTTTACCATTTCTTCTCCCAATCATGCCTCATCTAATTTACAAATGGATTTATATGATGTGGGTTGAGGCAGGGTGTAGTCAACACTGTAAAAGATGCTGGTTGCTAGTTTTGGCTTTACTGCTAGATAATTTATGTGGAATAACCAGTAGAGTGGGTGAGTTGTTTGGGCTTTGCTAAGGCAGGGTGGTAGTGCAGTATAAGGTTAATTCAGTAGGTTCATCAATAGTGGAGTAGATTGGTGCATCATTGGGTCCCTCAGCTGGAGAAGAGATTGTGGTAAATGGGGACTTCATAGCAGGCCCCTGCTGTTGTTTGTCAATCTCCTGGTAGATGCCGTCATTCTGCAGATAAACTTGCATCAGTTTCACATAATTGAGAAAAAAAGCAATAATGATCAGGGATTCATTTGTGTAAAATCCATACTGTATTCTTTACTAAATAATATCTACTTAGTGCAGATGTGATTTCAGTGGATTTAAAAATGTTCTGCAAGAGAACATTACAGCATTTAGGTCCAGTAGTGTCCACTAGAGGGAGATAAAGTAGCAGTGATCATAAGACACCTACCTCTTTAGGGCTGGTTGGCATTATGTTTAAAGTGGTCATCTTAACTGGGGCTGCAAAACATTCAGATGAATTGTATTATAATTAGACATGTGATGTTTGCTGTGTGCTTGTGTGTGTGTTCAGATTTGATACAGGTTGACCTTTTGACTTTCTTGTGCTTGTAAAGTGCTGCCATTGCAACCAGATAAGCATGAACATGATGACCAAACCTCCAGTGATGTAAATAAGAAGGTCTAAAAAAAATTTAGAGACTAGACAATTAATCTCAATCTGACAGAAAGAGGTTTTACAGTATTTATCATTGTAACTTTCTATTACAATGATTCAGTGGCTGATTTATCATCCAAGTCGAAAGATTTGCATCAACAGTTGTCTCTTTCACAACTCCAGTTTAGTTTTAATATATGTGTGGTTCTGTACATGTACAAGTTTTTACATTCTATCCACTAGAGGGATATTTGAATACAGTGTGGTATTCTCTGAAATTTCTAAATGTTCCAGTCCAGAACAGCTAATAAGAATATAAAACACTGTTACATTTCTCTAAATGCAGTCTGTCTGAGCAAATTAATAAACTGCTAAAGCAGTTGATACACTGCATTTACAGCAATGTTGTATAAAGACGCTTGTGTTAAACATATGGATCAGTTACATTTGACATATACACTGATCAGCCAGAACATTACCACCACTGAAGGGTTAAGTGAACATCTTTATCTACATATATACATAAAGGTCCCACATCACAACTTACAGCACTACAGCAGATCTTGGTGGCAGACACCATAGGACACCTTTATAGATCTTGTGGAGTTCATGATTTGGAATGATCAGATTCAAAAAGAAAAGTATCAAACTAAAATATATTTATAAAAAATACAATGTTGTAATTCTGACAGCTTGGTAAGCATTTGATTCCAAAAGCAAGACCACAGGAGCTCAAGGTCATGCATGGATAATAAATGATGGTAGACAGGAAACAATGAGCGTAAAAAACTCCATGTCTTTTATTTCTTTCTTACTTTGTATGTAGGTTTAGTTATTTATTTTAATAATTGAATCACAATCACCTAAGCAGAAATTCAGTATTAGAGACCTTTGAAGAACCTCTAGTGGGATTATTAAAGAGCAACTCTGCGAACTGAAAAGGGAAATACTTCACACTCACCAAACCACAGTGCATAGCAACGCGGCCTAAATGGTCACCAAACCATGACAACAGGAGCAGTGGTGGCCTATGTTCTGTTTAGTTGAGTTATTGTTTGCTATGTTTGCATGGTCCTGAAGGAACATAATTTCTATCCACTGAGGACTTGTACTTGACTTGACCTGATACGAATGAGCAAGGCCATATAATTGAGTACGGACACGTCCATACCAATATCCTGTGACTACTGAAAGGTCCCATGCAGTAATAATAATTAAAAAATAACAGCAGCCCATCAGGGGCTAGTCAATGTATTTGTTATAGAAACGATTAACAGTCCCACCTCTCTACATCACATCAACAACAGGAATTTTCTTGCTATTTCTTGTTAACGTGTGAGAAACTGTGGTTGTGAGAGGCATTAAAGCTCTCTTGGTTTGTCCGACATTGTACTTAGAGGCGTCAACTTGACTGAGGCTGCAAAACATCCATATAAATTGTATTAGTTATAATATGCAATTTGTCCTGTGTGTGTGTGTTTGCATTTGCTGCTTCTTAATAGCAGCACTATAGCAATCAATCAGCAGTGCAATAGAAACCACTTAGGATGTCATAGCTTCCACTTATCAACATCAAAGGAACCATTATAAGAATCACTTAAAAACCATAGAAAATACACAGCAACATCATAGAAACTGCTTAGTAACACTTCTGCAACTACCTAACACCACTATGTCAACTACCGAGCAAACACTTAGCAACATCATAGCAACCACCTAGCAACACTGTAGAAACACCACTTTGCAACACCACATCAACCACCTGAGATAACAAAGCACTGCCCTGGCAACAACTTAGCAGGTTTCACAGTTTACAGTTTCACCCTAGTGAACATGTAGCAACTGCCTAGTAAGTTCCTGGAAGAGGGAACTACATCAGCTACACAACCGTGTAGAATGCAGGTGTTAGCTGCAGGTGACTGTGTGAATGTGTGTTTGCAGAGAGAGGAGGGTTTAGTGGTTATATCACATATTTATTTAATAAGAAATTAGATTTTCTTTAGAGGCCAAGGACCATCCTGTATGTGTCAGGACATGTTTTCTCAATAAAATAAAACCGTAGTTCTATGTAGCTCATGGAGTTTCTCCATCACAATACCTGTCTCTCCCAGTGAAATCAATCGATGAACCCTCTGAATCTCAAATGACTCCCACATGCTCATCATCAGTCAATAGCCAGTCAGCCTCACATTCTCTCTCACCTGAGTGCTGATTTCTCACATATGTGTTACACTTCACTCTGTGTGTATAAGCTTATCCATTTCACCTTGGTTTTGTGTGAAGTGTTGCATTAACCCTGCTCTGTACAAACTGCCTGGTCTGTTATCATTATTATCTGAGAGCGTCTGGATTTTGCAGCACTACATTCTCTTTGTATAGTTTGTCTAGTGCTGTTTGTATAAACAGGTATTTATGAGACAGTCAGGACATTACTCTCAGTTCTGTAAGTGCTGTACATGTTCAGACATGCTAATTGCTATCGGCTAGGAGAAGAAAGTCTACCCAGATAGATTAGTAATACTTGGGTGTTAAATCAGTCCCTTGTTTCAACATTGTTTCCAGTTATAGATCAGAAGGAAGAAAATTATGTCTGTAGGAATACTTTTCTTCATATCTGGAGGCCACACTGCTTAATTCATCTATACCCAGTAATGTGATCTCAGTCATATAGTGGTATATAGTCGTACTGCACAACCCTGTATAAGTATAATGACAGTAAAGATGAACTGAAATGAATTGAATGATCCCTCTAGATTATCAACATATTCAATAGAAAGTGTGTGAAATTATAAACCATAACTTAAATGAATCATATCTACTCACCAGTAACTCTGAGGTTGATCTGTGTGATATAAACCTTGTAGCCATGATCAGATTCCCAGTCTGATTCAGCTCCACACCAGTATTCACCAGAATCCTTATTGGTCAGGTTGTTGATGGACACAGTGAAGGTCTGCTGTGCTTGGTCATCATACAGAGAGAATTTCCCCTCCTTTATCCATCTTCTGCTCTCATTAACAGATGCTTTATAATTACAGTCATCAGAGCCCACTCTCCTGCAGAGAAACCTGGGCTTACTGCTGGAGGATTGTGGGTATTTGCAGCTGATGTTCACATTTCCTCCAACATCACCATTCACAGTGATGCTCTTCTCATGGTCTTGATCTGTCAATCATAAACAGTCAGATGATGAAGCTAACTATACCCCACATAGTTTATTCAGAAGTCAGAACACTCCTAAAAGAACAGTCACATCTGCTTTTGGTTATGAATCCTCCCGTTTCATATAATGTCACTTCTCTGGAGGTCAGACCCTTCATCAAGAGTATCTTCAGCTCATTGTGAAGAATAGAAGGTAGAAGCAGGGAGCGTGTGTATAGGTGTGCATTACTGGCTGACACATTTATGAAAGGGAAGCTCATATTCAGAGTTTCTAAAAATAGATAAACATTTACTTTAGTAATGGAAACTAGACACAGTGCTAATAAGATCTGAAGTCTGGGGAAACTAAAGGAAAATAAGAGATATATCAGATCTGCAAACAGCATAGTCAGTGTTAATGATGCTGGAAGTTTGGGACGATGAATATGTTCAGTGGTGGGAGATACTCACCTTCCTTTATCTTCAGTTCCACTGGTGTGTAGAGGTCTTTGTTCCAGTCAATATCAACTCCACACTGGTACGTTCCAGAGTCCTCCACAGTGAGCTCTCTGATCAACACCCAGAACTCTGCAGCGCTGGTGTTATCAAACAGTGAGAATCTTCCTATATTTTTCCACTCATTACTAACTCCTGTGCTGATCTGATCAGCACAGTTTGTCCATGAACTCTTACAGAAGTACTTTTTATTTGATGTGTAGCTTCTCTCATATTTACACTTGATGAGAGCTCCTCCTCCTGGATATCCTGTCACTTCCCTGGAGGCCCCTCCACTTACTAAAAGAGACCAAATGTCCATCTAAGTAAAGCCTTCATTTGACACAGCTGATTGTGATGATTATTTAAAAGTGCAGTTCCTTACCTGACATCAGGTAGAGAGTGAAGAAGAGGAGGATCTTCACAGTCATGTTAGTTTGAAGTGTATTTTCTCCAGATCAACATCAAAAGACTGTTAGCAGTTTAGATCACCATTTCTCTTTCTCTGCTTGTGGGTCTGTGGTGAGTTTTAGTCTGTTCATCAGCTTGTGGTTCAGCTAAGCAAAATAATGAGGACGCCCATTTCCCTTTTGCACAGAGAGAGATCTCTTTGCTTACCATGTTGTGAACTAGTTACAGAAACAGTAATCAGTCAGATGCTGTAACCTTTAACATACTTTCTCTACACAGTTGATCAAATGATCATGAAGTATTTACTCTGTTTCTCGTCCTTTGACCCATCACTGTTTTTCAGAACTACTATTTTACTACACACTGCTCCTATAGACTGCTTCTATAGTAGTCTATAGGACATATATAGACTGCACTGTATACTGTACTGTACTGTACTCTGCTTGACTTCTCTCTTTTAGTAGTTCATCTCTACTGCCATCTAGAGTGCAGCACATACAGGAAAAACAGTCCTGTAGCATTAATTAGTATTCTCAGTGTAAATATGATTGGGGTGATTGCTGCGAAATGCTTCCTTCACACATACACAAAAAGTATTCTTCTGTTGTCCTTGATATTGAACCACTGACCACTGTTGGCCCACTTATGGTAAACCTGGTGGTTCCCTGAAATATTGCTCTGTGTTTTCTGTACAGCTCGTGGTGGTAAAGCAGAGTGTGTGACAAAATTTCACCTTTCATCCCTCATTTTCCACCAACAGACCACTTTACTGATTTCCCTTTTTTCTTACTTTTCTTATTTATTGTTCATGAACTGGTTTAATACCAAATGTTCAGTTTCAGTTTTCAAATGAATCATTTCATATCAGACCTTGTCATTATTATTTTCTCTGTTTGTTAGGTTAGTTTTAGTTTCATTTCTGAAATAAAAGTCTCTGTGCATTTAAAATCTTAATGAAAAGATCTAAAACTATTTCGGTCTTGTACACATGACATTAATCTGGGTGGTCCAAAGGGGCACCAGCAGTGGCAAACAGTCAGTGGGGTGCCGACCTGATTTTTCCTGTTGAATGAACATTACACAATATTCAGCAAATCTTGATATTTGTGCTGCAAAATGTAAATAAGCACTGTTCATTATATAGGCACAGAAACACCACAATTCATATATTTAATATAGAAAATTCAAATGTAATTGTCAGAATAAAGAAAATTGCAAATAAATTCCACTAGATGCATTTTTTTCTCAATCAGCTCTGGTAATTATAAATAATAATTATGAATGATATTTTTTAAACAGCACTTTTTTATTTATTATGTTAAACCCTGGACTGTAGATGTTTTCAAGTGTAATTTAAGGTATGCCTATTGATTCCCTTGTCTCAAGTGCACACATTTGCTAAATAAACAAATAAACACATTTTGTGTATCAACATTTTTATCTGTGTTGCACAGTCAAATAGCATGTCTCTACTCTACACAACGCTGTGATGTGGTTAATACATTCAGAATTATTAAAGCTTTTTTTCATTCCAACATAAAACAAGAAAATTCATCAAATGTATTTAATATGTTTGTCATACACATTAAGTAAATTAGGATGTACAAAATAAAATATTATGTTAATCAATAAAAGTTAAAAATAGAAAATAAAATTGATTAATTATAATGTACACTTTACACATTAAACATAAGGAAATAGGCCTGCATTTTAAGACACCTTAAAATAAATCAAAATATAAACAACTTTCTGTTTGGCCTGTCTGAAATATGACAGTAAAGTAGAATCTATTCCAGTGTTTTTCAGATGCATACTTGGACAGTACTGATGCACCAGATTCCACTCCCACTCCCACAAACATAGCCAACAATACTGAACTAATAGTCCAATATCAAGGAAATAAGGCCACGATTTCATTATGACTTGCAATGGCACACAGTGTAGCAATGAAGACCTAATTAGGCTTCTCTTAGAGAACAATTCCTGATTTCAGTCTTTTTACACTTTGGTTGATCTCAGTATCATTAAAAATTAAACTTTAAGAATTACACAAAATTGAAAAATATACTTTTAATACCACAATTTAATATACTAAATTGTATACTAAAATACCACAGATTCTACCAGCCAATATGTCTGGAACAGTGTAAGTCAGCTTGCAGACAACAGGAAATATTCAGAAAGAGCTACATGTTCTTCAGGTTTCATAGATGAAGGTAAGCCACAATGACAACCGCATTCACCTCATTTGTGTTAGGCACACATTTGGCCTCTGCCTTTAACCCATCCATGAAGTGAACACAAAACACACACACACACACACACACACACACACACACACTACTGAACACACCTCTTTAGGGTTGGTTGACATTATGTTTAGAGGAGTCATCTCAACTGGGGCTGCAAAACATCCAGATAAATTGTATTATAATTAGACATATGATGTTTGCTGTTTCCTGTGTGTGTTCAGATTTAATACTGTTTGATCTTTTGACTTTTTTTTGCTTGTACAGTGCTGCCATTGCAACCAGAAAAACAAGCAACACAATGACAAATCCTCCAGTGATGTAAATAAGAAGGTCTAAAGAAAATGTAGAGAACTTGACCATTAATTTCAATCTGACAGAAAGAGGTTTTACAGTATTTCTCATCTTTTCTATTACAATGATTCAGTGGCTGATTTTTTTAAAAATGACTCAGACCAATAGTGACAATTTGTCGTCCAACAAGTCCAAAGATTTGCATCAGTGAATACAGTGTGGTATTCTCTAAAATTTCAGAACTTTCCTGTCCAGATCAGCTAATGAGATTCTAAAACATTGTTACATTTCTCTAAATGCAGTCTGTCTGAGCAAATTAATAAACTGCTCAAGCAGTTGATACATTGCTGTAAATGTAATGTTGTATAAAGATGCTTGTGTTAAAAATATGGATCAGTTACACTTGACATAAACACTAAAGAATTTAACACTAAAAAGTAGACTTTCCTTCTAGTGAGATTATTAACGAGGCACTCTGCAGACTAAAAAGGGAAATACTTCACACTCAGCAAACCACAGTGCATAGCAACACGGCCTAAACGGTCACCAAACCATGACAACAGGAGCAGTGGTGGCCTATGTCCTGTTTAGTTGAGTTATTCTTTGCTATGTTTGCATGGTCCTGAAGGAACATCATTTCTATCCACTGTGGACTTGTACTTGACTTGACCTGATACGAATGAGCAAGGCATCTGTTATAGAAACAGTTAACAGTCCCGCCTCTCTACATCACATCACTAACAGGAATGGCCTTGCTGTTTCTTGTTAACGTGTGTGAAGCTGTGGTTGTGAGATATTAAAGCTCTGTGAACTGGATTTCACCCTCCAGCAGTTAATTTGGTGATATGCTCAGTAAGGAAGGTAGCCAGTAAAAGAAAGGTGGACATCAAGGTTAGAAATAAAATTGGTAGTATGTCTCAACAATGTATGCCATGGATGTTTTTGCTCTCTGTTCATACGGTATGAGTGTGTTGGCCACCGTAGCTATACATTTAAGGCTCTAGGTGACATTTAATTGCGCTCTGAAACCCCACCAGTGTCAAAATCAGTCCTTTGACCTTGAAAATGAGGTCATAAAACCACATGTACACTCACCCCTACCACATGCATCCACCCTTAATGTATTTTTTCTTTGTTTGTTTGTTTTTTAAACCCTCAATATTAATTTATCTTGTCTTATTATAACACTGATTGACAATCAATTTCACATGCTGTTGTGCAAATGGAATAGACAATATGTGGAAATTATTGGCAATTAGCAAGACACACTTAATAAAGAAGTGGTTCTGCAGGTGGGGACCACAGACCACTTCTCAGTACCTATGCTTTCTGGCTGATATTTTGATCACTTTTGAATGTTGATGGTGCTTTCACACTCGTGGTTGCATGAGACAGACTGTACAACCCACACAAGTGGCTCAGGTAGTGCAGCTCATCCAGGATGGCACATCAATGTGGAGGCTGGAGGCGCTACCAGGAGACAGGCCAGTACACCAGGAGATGTGGCAGAGGCCATAGGAGGCAGCAACCTAGCAGCAGGACCGTTACCTCCGTTACCAGGAAGAGCACTGCCAGAGCCCTGCAAAATGACCTCCAGTAGGCCACAAATGGTTAGAAACGGTTAGAAACCGACTCCATGAGAATGGTATGAGGGCCCGATGTCCACAGATGGGGGTTGTGCTCACAGCCCAACACTGTGCAGGATGCTTGGCATTTGCCAGAGAACACCAGGATTGGCAAATTCTCCACTGGCGCCCTGTGCTCTTCACAGATGAAAGCAGGTTCACACTGAGCACATGTGACAGACGTGACAGAGTCTGGAGATGCCGTGGAAAGCGATCTGCTGCCTGCAACATCCTTCAGCATGACCGGTTTGGCAGTGGGTCAGTAATGGTGTGGGGTGGGGTGGCACAGCCCTCCATGTGCTCGCCAGAGGTAGCCTGACTGCCATTAGGTACCGAGATGAGATCCTCAGACCCCTTGTGAGACCATATGCTGGTGCAGTTGGCCCTGGGTTCCTCCTAATGCAGGACAATGCTAGACCTCATGTGGCTGGAGTGTGTCAGCAGTTCCTGCAAGATGAAGACATTAAAGCTATGGACTGGCCCGCCCGTTCCCCAGACCTGAATCCGATTGAACACATCTGGGACATCATGTCTCCATCCACCAATGTCACGTTGCACCACAGACTGTCCATTTGAGTGTTCCCTTTATTTTTTTGAGCAGTGTATATATATATGTGTGTGTGTGTGTACATAGTGCTAAAGTACTGTCTGGTAAATGAATGCTGGGGAAGGCCCTATACTTCCCTATACTTCATTGTTTTTGTAGCTGCTGACTAATGATCTTATGTTGTGATGTGTTTTTGGCCCTGTTCATAACATTATTAACTCATTTCAGCAATTCATAACTCCTTTATAAAGATAGTCTTAAGTGTTACCTATAGTTAGTTTTTTTGTACCCAGTTGTATTTTGGTCTGAGCTGAGGTACATTTACTGCCATCTAGAGGAAACATTGCTACCACAGAAAGATGTTCTATAGCATAAGTGAGAAATGCCCTCAGTCATGTCCATATAAGAATACAATTGTGATAACAGCTCTAAACATATCTGTGCACATTGACTCACTGTAGAAATGTTGAAAAACACTATAAACACTTATATATGATTTAATTGTTTATAGGTATACAATAAGATAAGATAGTCCTTTATTAGTCTCACAGTGGTAAAATTCTCAGTGTCACAGCAGAAAGGGATAGCAAGACACTCAGTTACAAAAGAAATGTAGACTACTATATACATAATATAAATAAGAATTAAAAAAGCAATAAAAATTATTACAATACCATTCTCATTTTTCAGCTTCTTTAAAATGTAAAACACAAAAAATGCCTACACTTATTAAACAGCACACCAAACAAAGAAGAGCACATTGTTGCTGTGACTAAAGAACCTCCTTTCTCCAAAACATCCACTTTTCAGGAGAAATGTGATGTGAATATACTTTAATCAAAGTAATTTTGGAGTGTTTCTATTGGTCAATTGTTCCTAAAATTGTGACAAAATGTAAATAGCCAGATTTCCATTGTGTTAAACAGTGAAAAACAGCAAAAATGGAGATACATGGTTCTCAACAGCAGTGATTTGTGTCGACAGACAGAACAGTTTTCACCACATCCAAAGTCATCCACAATATTTACCCATCTAAATCAAAACACACATTTACACTCTTCTGAATAAAAGCTTGTGTGTGTGAAACTGAACACTGTCGGCTCTGATTTTGGTGGAAATGGACCTGAATAAAAAGGCTATATGCTAACCTAGCCACTTCCGCTAACATGTTTGACAGTAGCATAGTCACATGAGTCCTCCTTGTTGGTTGTTGCTGTTGTAACAGCATCATTCTTGCAGAAATTCACAGTGGCGTAAGCTGGATCTTCAGCAGATTTCACAGAGGAATGCTGGGTGTCACTTTCTGAGGAATCAGAGAAACTTATGGGTAATTGAGCTGTGGAGTAGATGTCTTGTTCAGGAAGGTTTGGTGGCTGTTGCACTGTAGAATAAACAGGATTTGAAAAATCACAGGGGCTTGTGGGCAGCTGAACATCGTCATACACAGTTTGAGTAGTATTTAAGGGGTCTGTGGGCAGGTGGGCAGTAGAGTAGTCAGTGGAAACTCCAGTTTCTGAGGCAGGAAGATATCTAGGGTCTTCAATCTCCTCGTAGTCATAGACTGTATGGGAAACCTGAGAACAGAGGTTTTAGAAAATCAATAAACACATTGTTTGGATTATGTAATCTGTTAGAGAGGTTTGAAGCTGTCTCAGCAAGACTGCTATTCATTATTAAACATTTTGCTAGTGTTTTTGTTTAAAGCCAATTTTCTCTACAATTTAGTTGAACCAATTAACTCTCCCACTCACTAGGACTCCACTATCACTTTTTATGCCTCTAGGAAAGTGTGGACAAGCAGATGCATCCTCCAATACATGTGAAGTCAGCCACTCAGACTCTTTCTACAACAATTCAACCAACAATACAGCATCAGTAGACAGCACTAGTGAGTTCTTGTGGAGACTTTAAAATCCAGGTCATGACTCACCTTGGAGTTGTTTAAAGAGTCTCTGATGGACTGGTTCTGGGTTGATGCTGGATCTAAGCAAAAACAATTTCCTAACATTAAAACACTCATCATTAATATCATATTTATACATCACATTAATTAATTAATATCAGTGACTTCAAACATAAGCAGGTTGTGAGATTCATTTGAGAACATGTTCCCAGTCTAGTCTTACTCTAGCTATCCTTTTCATGTACAGCCAGCAGGTGGCAGCATATGTACATCATTGTCAACTGAGGCCTAGTGAACTATTTTCTGCACCATCAGCTAAAGCTTTTAACACGAGCAAACATCTTGGAGATTCAGTAGACAAGGGTGGCCCAAGTAAAGTCTACTGTTTGTTAGTGACATAGCCATATAAGCAGTGAGTCTATGATCATGTGTGTCAGAGGAAACACATGCTAACAGTATTTCTCTTTTGTACTTTAATATAGTATTGTAGTATTTCTCTACTAGGGCCAGTCATTATACACTATATGAACTATGTGAAAAGTATTGGGACACCTCCTAATTCGTTGTTTGCTGAATGCAACTCTCCAGCTCATCCCAAAAGTATTGAATGAAGCTCCATCATTCCCCATCTCTACAGCTCAATGCTGAGGGGATTTTATACCTCTGTAGCCTACACCTGGCATTAGGCGTTGTGCCAGTAGGTTCATGTTTATCTGCTTCAGAGAGTCCAATTCTATCAGCAAATCTCCTCTACTAGACAAGCTAGACAGCTTAGAGCTCAGGGTTGACCATGCTGCAGCACCCCTGGAGCAAAGAGGATAAGAGCCTTGCTAAAGAGCCCAACAGTGGCAGTTTAGCAGACATGGGTATTGAACCCACAGCCCTCTGACCTGCAGCCATTGCTCTAAGCACTATGCATATAGTGAAACACCACTGTCCCTGCCATGTGTGTAAACCAGTATGCATGGGTGTGTCTGTTATGTTTATAGGTTTGGTGGTACCTTGAGTGTTCCTTCTCTTTCTGAGAGTGACTATGAAGAATAAGAGTCCAATCAGAACCAGCATCAGAATCACAGCCAGGATTGTGATCACAGAGGAAGCTGGATGTGCTGCCCCTGAACATACAGAATTGTATCTGACAATGAGAGTGACCCTTTTTGATTCACTGAGGTGTGTGTGTGTGTGTGTGTGTGTGTGTGTGTATGTTCTCTATAATCACCTGCAGCAGAGGAGGAAGACACTGTGGTTTTAGAAGTTGAGAGTGTGATTGCTTTTGTGGTCTGTAAACTGATAGGTGTTGAGGACTGTGGAAGAACACCTGGAGCTAAAGGAAACACATGGTATATTTGAATGAAGGTGATGCAAAGGATTCTTTGAGTAATGCTGTAGAAGAACCAATTTTAGTTCTGTAATAAATGGAGCACCATTTACAAGTTTAAGTAACCAATGTAATGGTTATTTTCCAAAGGTTCTTCATATACAAAAATGGTTCCTCTGTAGCCTCACTCAAATAACTCTTTGTAGCACCTTATTATTAAGAGTTTTTTTAATTTACCATTCTATATACAGTAAAAAAAAACACTCAGTGTCAGTTAAATGAAGAGGTTACTCTACTTTTAGACGTTGAGGAGGAGGTGACTTCTGTGCTAAGTGGACTTGAGGTTCTTGGTGGTGAGATTGATGACCTTACTGGTTGATCTTGTCCTGTAATGAATGTATAAATTACAGATTACAGTTATTCCTGGTGTATATTGTTAACAAAAGCACGTGCTTCATGTATATTTTCTCTTAGATCTGAACATTCCCATCTTTAGTTTGATGTTCTGTGGAGGCCAATTGTTTGTAAAGCAAATAAATAAGGACAAGCTTAATTACTGGGTTCAAATTGCCCCTGAAATTCAATTAAAGTGCAGTTGCCTCTGTCAGGGAGTAATTTAGCATGTATGGATGGAGGGATAGAGGTGTGGTTGGTTTTATTGGTAGTAAACTGCATAAAATGGCCATAGCTGAATACCTGGATCTTGAATTACCAGAGTATCAGGAGTTGTGCAGTGTGTGTTTTACCTGTAGGTGTTTCTGTTCTAAGTGATGCATTTGTGATGGGTTTAGATGTTGAAGATGTGGTAGCTTTTGTTTTCTGTGTAGTTCTGTTTGACGGTGATGAAGTTGCTGGTTGCTGTGATTTCTCTTTAATGATAAACAATAATTTGGATTAAAAGACAATATTTGTGTATGATAGTTTATGTATTAGATCTGGATGAAGGGTGATAAATTCCTCACTGACTGATGAGGGTGTATTAGTGTCCCAGTTTAAAAATATTTAATATTAAAATATAGTACTTCATGATTTTCCACCAATAAGCCCCTGGACCAGACAGCTCCTGGCAGAGTGCTCAGAGAAGGTGCTGAAAACCTGGCAGATGTTTTTATGGATATCTTCAACATCTCTCTTAGCTCTGCAGTTGTCCCAACATGCTACAAGACCACCACAATCATCCCTGTGCCGTGTCCTGCCTCAATGACTAACGTCCCATTGCACTCATTTCCATCATCATGAAGTGCTTCGAGAGACTCTTGCATATTGTCCCAACCTGTTCTATAGAAGATGCCATCACCACCACACTCCACCTGGCTCTCACCCACCTTGACAATAAAGACACCTATGTTAGAATGCTGCATAGACTTCAGTTCACCATTCAACACCTTCATCCCTCACTCCTGATTGGAAAACTGAGCCTGCCGGGCCTAAACATCTCCCTCTCTAACTGGGTCCTGAATTTCCTGACTAATTGTGGTCTATTGGTAACATCTCCAGTACCACCATACTGAATACCAGTGCACCGCAGGGCTGTGTGCTAAGCCCACTGCTGTTCACTCTGCTCACTCCTGACTGTGCTGCAAAGTACAGCTGGAACCACATAGTGAACTTTGCAGATAATACATCTGTAGAGGGCCTCATCACCAGGAACAGCCAACCAACCAGCCAACAACTTGTCTCTGAATGTGGACAAAAATACTGTAGCAAACACTTAGTAACACCACAACTGCCTGGGATACCTTAGCAACCACCTACGAACATTTATAGCACCTACCCAGCAGCCACTTATAAATACTGACACCCAGCTGAAAAGCCACTTTGCAACAACATGGCAATCACTTGGGAAACCATGGCAACCACTTGACAACACCATAACAACCATCTTGCAAAAGGGCGTATTAGAGGTGAATTAGTTTATTAAAAAAATATATTGACTAATATTATTGTAGTTGTATGTTGCACTGCAATGAGACACCATATGAGCCACCTAGCAATACCCTACAAGCCACTAAGCAATACACTTTCAACCTCTTAAAACTTACTGTAGCAACACCAAATCAACCGCCTAGCAACACTACAGCAACTACCTGGTATCCACTTAGCAATGACTTGGGATGCAACCAGTTAGCAAAAACACCCTTTTGACCATATAGCAATTAAAGCTTTTTAATATAATTAAACCAGTGAATGTTAAAAAGCATGTCCTCTACAGTCATTATAGAACATAAGCGTGTGTGAATGTGTGTTCGTGGAGGGAGGAGGGCCTGGGGTCCACATAAACCTGATAATCTTAATTTTTTAAAAGAAAATAGACTTTTTGAAACAGCCGAGGCTTCTCTATGTGTGTCAGGACGTGTTATCATTAACACCAAAACAATGCAGCTATGGATGGTTCTCTCCCTCACTCATCAACATCTCCTCCTTATATAAACAGCACATTTCCTGTATTTGGCAGGTGTTCTTGAAACAGTAAAGACATTACTCTCACTTCTGTAAATGATGTGAATGCTCAGAAATACTGACTGCTTTTAGCAATGAGGAGAAAGTCTTCCCAAATAGATCAATAGTGCTTGGATGTTAACTCAGTTGGTCACTCAAATAAACTACCAATAATAATAAACAACTCTATCAGTTGATCTACAGTGGTACACTATTTTTTTTATTTTTTTGTACACAGGATTCCTCTAACCTATTACCATATTCAATAGAAAGTGTGTAAAATTAAAATATACCATAGTTTAAAATCAAATCTACTCACTAGTAACTGTGAGCTTGATCTGTGTGATATAAACCTTGTATCCATGATCAGATTCCCAGTCTGATTCAGCTCCACACCAGTATTCTCCAGAATCCTCATTGGTCAGGTTGTTGATGGACACAGTGAAGGTCTGCGGTGCTCGGTCATCATACAGAGAGAATTTCCCCTCCTTTATCCATCTTCTGCTCTCATTAACAAATGCTTTATAATTACAGTCAGCAGAGCCCACTCTCCTGCAGAGAAACCTGGGCTTACTGCTGGAGGATTGTGGGTATTTGCAGCTGATGTTCACATTTCCTCCAACATCACCATTCACAGTGATGCTCTTCTTTTGGTCTAGATCTGTCAATCATAAACAGTCAGATGATGAAGCTTATACTACCCCACATAGTTTATTCAGAAGTCAGAACACTCCTAAAAGAACAGTCACATCTGCTTTTGGTTATGAATCCTCCCGTTTCATATAATGTCACTTCTCTGGAGGTCAGACCCTTCATCAAGAGTATGTTCAGCTCATTGTGAAGAATAGAAGGTAGAAGCAGGGAGCATGTGTATAGGTGTGCATTACTGGCTGACACATTTATGAAAGGGAAGCTCAAATTCAGAGTTTCTAAAAATAGATAAACATTTACTTTAGTAATGAAAACTAGACACAGTGCTAATAAGATCTGAAGTCTGGGAAAACTAAAGGGAAATAAGAGATATATCAGATCTGCAAACAGCATAGTCAGTGTTAATGATGCTGGAAGTTTGGGACGATGAACATGTGCAGTGGTGGGAGATACTCACCTTCCTTTATCTTCAGTTCCACTGGTGTGTAGAGGTCTTTGTTCCATTCAATATCAACTGCACACCAGTACGTTCCAGAGTCCTCCACAGTGAGCTCTCTGATCAACACCCAGAACTCTGCAGCGCTGGTGTTATCAAACAGTGAGAATCTTCCTGTATTTTTCCACTCATTACTAACTCCTGTCTTGATCTGATCATCACATGTTGTCCATGAACTCTTACAGAAGTACTTTGGGTTTCCTGTGTAGCTTCTCTTATATTTACACTTGATGAGAACTCCTCCTCCTGGATGTCCTGCCACTTCCCTGGAGGCCCCTCCACCTACTACAAGAGACCAAATGTCCATCTAAGTAAAGCCTTCATTTGACACAGCTGATCGTGATGGTTATTTAGAAGTGCAGTTTCTTACCTGACATCAAGTAGAGAGTGAAGAAGAGGAGGATCTTCACAGTCATGTTAGTTTGAAGTGTATTTTCTCCAGATCAATATCAAAAGACTGTTAGCAGTTTAGATCACCATTTCTCTTTCTCTGCTTGTGGGTCTGTGGTAAGTTTTAGTCTGTTCATCAGCTTGTGGTTCAGCTAAGCAGAACGAAGATGACGCCCATTTCCCTTTTGCAGAGAGAGAGAGAGATCTCCTTACCATGTTGTGAACTAGTTACAGAAACAGTAATCAGTCAGATGCTGTAACCTTTAACATACTTTCTCTACACAGTTGATCAAATGATCATGAAGTCTTCACTCTGTTTCTCATCCTTCGACCAGTCACTGTTTTTCAGAACTACTATTTTACTACACACTGCTCCTAGACTTTTACTGTATACTGCACTGTACTGTTCTCTGATTGACTTCTCTCTTTTAGTAGTTCATCTCTACTGCCATCTAGAGTGCCACACATACAGGAAAACTGTCCTCTAGTAACAATTAGTATTCTCAGTGTAAATATGATTGGGTGATTGCTGCAGCCCTTCATTTTCACTCTTTCATCTGGTCTTTTTAATGTAGCTCTAATGTTGACACAGGAACATATACCTTCTGCTTCCTTCACACATAAACACAATTTTTATTCTTCTGTTGTTCTTGATATTGAATCTGTTTGTTAGATTAGTATAAGTTTAATTCCTGAAATAAAAGTCTCTGCATTTAAAATCTTAATGAGAAGATCAAATACTATTACTATCTTGTACACATGACATTAATCTGAGTTGTCCAAAGGGGCACCAGCAGTGGCAAACAGTCAGTGGGGTACTGATCTGATTTTTCCTAAAGCAATTAGTCTGCTGAATGAACATTACAGAATATTCAGCAGATCTTGATATTTGTGTTGCAAAATGTAAACAAGGCGATTCATTATATAGGCACAGAAACACCACAATTCATATATTTGACAATAAAGATGTTATTGTTAAAGTAAATTGCAAATAAATTCCACCAGATGCATTTTTCTCAATCAGCTCTGGAAATTATGAATAATAATTATGAATGGTATCTTTAGAACAGCACTTTTTTGATATGTTAAACCCTGGACTGCAGATGTAGTGTATTTTAAGGTATGCCTATTGATTCCCTTGTCTTAAGTGCACACATTTGCTAAATAAATAAATAAATAAATAAACACATTTTGTGTATAAACATTTTTATGATCTTTGTTGCACAGTCAAATAGCATGTCTCTACTCTACACAAAGCTGTGATGTGGTTAATACATTCAGAATTATTTCAACTTTTTTAATTCCACCATAAAAAACAAGGCCATTCATAAAAGGTTTTTAATAAGTTAATCGTACACATTAAGTAAATTGCTACACAAAATAAAAAATTAAGTTAAACAATACAAGCAAAAAAAAAAAAAAAGAAATTTATTAATTTAATTTAATTGAAATGTACACTTTACACATTAAACATAAGGAAATAGGCCTGCATTTTAAGACACCTCAAAATAAATCAAAATATAAACAACTTTCTGTTTGGCCTGTCTGAAATATGACAGTAAAGTAGAATCTATTCCAGTGTTTTTCTGATGCACCAGATTCCACTCCCACAAACATAGCCAACATTACTGAACTAATAGTAACAACAAGGAAATAAGGCCAAGATTTCAGTATGACTTGCGGTGGCACACAGTGTAGCAATAAAGACCTAATTAGGCTTCTCTTTGAAAACAATTCCTGATTTCAGTCTTTTTACACTTTGGTTGATCTCAGTATCATTAAAATAAAATAAATAAAACTTTAAGAATTATATATAAAATTGAAAAATATACTTTTTAAAAATACCACAGATTCTACCAGCCAATATGTCTGGAACAGTGTAAGCCAGCTTGCAGACAACAGGAAATATTCAGAAAGAGCTACATGTTCATCAGGTTTCATAGATGAATGTAAGCCACAATGACAACCGCATTCACCGCATTTGTGTTGGGCACACATTTGGCCTCTGCCTTTAACCCATCCATGAAGTGAACACACAAACACACACACACACACACACACACACACACACACACTACTGAACACACCTCTTTAGGGTTGGCTGACATTATGTTTAGAGGAGTCATCTTAACTGGGGCTGCAAAACATCCAGATAAATTGTATTATAATAAGACATGTGCTGTTTGCTGTTTGCTGTGTGTGTTCAGATTTGATACAGTTTGATCTTTTGACTTTCGTGTGCTTGTAAAGTGCTGCCATTGCAACCAGAAAAGCAAGCAACACAATGACCAATCCTCCAGTGATGTAAATGAGAAGGTCTAAAGAAAATGTAGAGACTGGACCATTAAACTCAATCTGACAGAAAGAGGTTTTACAGTATTTCTCATCTTTCTATTACAATGATTCAGTGGCTGATTTTTAAAAAAATGACTCAATAGTGACAAATTGTTGTCTAAATAAAGTCCAAAGATTTGCATCAGTGAATACAGTGTGGTATTCTCTAAAATTTCAGAACTTTCCTGTCCATATCTGCTAATGAGATTATAAAACATTGTTACATTTCTCTAAATGCAGTCTGTCTGAGCAAATTAATAAACTGCTCAAGCAGTTGATACATTTCTGTAAATGTAATGTTGTATAAAGATGCTTGTGTTAAAAATATGGTTCCGTTACACTTGACATACACACTAAAGAATTTAACACTAAAAAGTAGACTTGCCCCCTAGTGAGATTATTAACGAGGCACTCTGCAGACTGAAAAGGGAAACACTTCACACTCAGCAAACCACAGTGCATAGCAACACGGCCTAAATAGTCACAAAACCATGGCAACAGAAGCAGTGGTGGCCTATGTCCTGTTTAGTTGAGTTATTCTTTGCTATGTTTGCATGGTCCTGAAGGAACATCATTTCTATCCACTGTGGACTTGTACTTGACTTGACCTGATACGAATGAGCAAGGCATCTGTTATAGAAACAGTTAACAGTCCCGCCTCTCTACATCACATCACTAACAGGAATGGCCTTGCGTGTGTGAAGCTGTGGTTGTGAGATATTAAAGCTCTGTGAACTGGATTTCACCCTACAGCAGCTAATTTGGTGATATGCTCAGTAAGGATGGTAGCCAGTAAAAGAAAGGTGGACATTAGGGTTAGAAATAAAATTGGTAGTATGTCTCAACAATGTGTGCCGTGGATGTTTTTGCTCTCTGTTCATACGGTATGAGTGTGTTGGCCACCATAGCTATAAATAAAGGCTGTAGGTCACGTTTAATTGCGGTCTGAAATCTATCATAAATAAAAATGTCTCAGCTACCTGTGGACAACTTAAATGTCCCCACCAGTGTCAAAATCAGTCCTATGCCCCTACCTCATTCATCCACCCTTAATAGCTTTTTGTTAAAAATACCTTTATTATTACTTTAGCGTGTTTTATTATAGGTCACTACAACTTGTGCTTCATTACAACCAAGCTTTTCTGGGGCCATAAGCAAAACCCGCCCCACCTCCAGCACAAAATGCAGATCTTCCTCTATTAAAGTAATATGACACTTTTTGTCTCTACACACAAATAATGAATCCTAACCCCTGTAGGATGCCTGGAGAGCAGAGAGGGTGAAGGGCCTTGCTCAAGGGCCCAACAGAGGCAGCTTGCCGAGCCTGGATATCGAACTCACAACCCTGTCATAAATAGCCACTGCTCCACTACCTCTATAGTGGTACACTGACGTTATAGTTTTCCTGTACTGACAGACGTAATCTCACTTACAGTGTTGTAATTATGATCCCTCCAGATAATATACTTAATCAATAGAAACTGTGTGAAAGCATAAACCATCATTTAAAATCTGGAAGATCTTCTCACCGGTAACTCTGAGATTTATGTGTGTGATATAAACCTTGTAGCCATGATCAGATTCCCAGTCTGATTTAGCTCCACACCAGTATTCACCAGAATCCTCATTGGTCATGTTGTTGATGGACACAGTGAAGGTCTGCTGTGCTCGGTCATCATACAGAGAGAATTTCCCCTCCTTTATCCATCTTCTTCTCTCTTTAACAGATGCTTTATAATTACAGTCAGCAGAGCCCACTCTCCTGCAGAGAAACTTGGGCTTACTGCTGGAGGATTGTGGGTATTTGCAGCTGACCCTCACACTTCCTCCTACATGCCTATTCACAGTGATGCATAAAGGGTTAGATGATGAAGCATTTTCACTTCTCCATGGAGTTTATTTAAAAGTATATACACTTCTAAAAACAGCCACATCTGCCCATGGTTATGACTCCTCCCTTTTCATATAATGTCACTTTTCTGCAGATCTATAATTAACCTTCCATTTTACTGGGAGTGTAGAGGCCTTCTTTATTCCAATCAATATCAACTGCACACTGATACATTCCAGAGTCCTCCACTGTGAGTTCTCTGATCAACACCCAGAACTCTGCAGTGCTGGTGTTATCAAGCAGTGAGAATCTTCCTGTATTTATTGTCCCATAACTCCTGTCATGATCTGATCAGCACAGTTTAATCCTAAACCCTTACAGAAGTACTTTCGGTTTGAAGTGTAACTTTTCTTAAATTTACACTTGATGAGAACTCCTCCTCCTGAATATTCGTCACTTCATTGGCGGCCTCTCCACATACTAAAAGAGGCCAAATGTCCATCTGGATAAAGCCTTCATTTGACACTGCTGAAAGTGCTGATTATTTAGAGATGCAGTTATTTACCTCAGGCTCTCTTGACATCAGGTAGAGGGTAAAGATGAGAAGGATCTTCATTCTGAGTACAGGTTCACAGTCCTGGTGCACTCCACACAGATATCAGTAGGCCTGAAAGACCCCACTTTTGTCTCTGTCAGACTCTGTCTTTAGCAGACAGGAACTGATATCATGACCACTTCCCTTTTTGACTCTGAGAAAGACAGAGCTGCAAACATCTAACCATATGATGTGTGACATATGTTTGAAAAAATATGCAGTGTAATGATGTTAGATACCTTCAAGTAAACAGTGAATCTTCTGAGCTGTGATGAAGGGTACAGTATACAGTACAGTTTTTTTAATAACTTCCAATTAAACATCACTGCTGTGCAGGAGAATAACCACTAAACGCTCTAGATCATATATATGATATATATATATATAACATAAATATAACATATATATGATATCTAGCACACTGTGAACATTTTACACACATAACCCACCCGGGACACAATGATAAAATTTATATATAGTTTGCTACTATTTATTTATTTATTTGTTTATTCTCTTTTCATCTTAATATCTTCTATAAATACAAAATTAGCTTGTTAAGCACGTGGGGCGGCTCAAACTCTTTCTAATAGTGCAGTCCTTTGGATTTTTGTGAAGATCCTGATTGAAAAACTTATCCTTATAGTTAGTTATAACCTGTCAGTAATCATTATAATGTGATTTATGACCTCGTCAATAACATTAATAATACATTATCAATTTATAACTCCTTTATAAAGACAGTCTTAATATAAACTATTGCCCATAGTTAGTGTTGTGTCCCCAGTTGTGTTTTGGTCTGGGCTGAGGTATATTTACTGCCACCTAGAGGAAACATTGCCACAACAGGAAGATATTCAACAGCATGAGTGAGAAATGTCCAGTTATGTCCATTTAAAAATACAATTGTGATAACAGCTCTAAACATATCTGTGCACACTGACTCACAGAAGAAATGTTGAAAAACACTATAAACACTATTCACTCATTTTTCTGATGCATGTTTAAAGTGTTTATAAGAATACAATAAGCAATTTGTCTTTTCATTTTCCAGCTCCTTTGAAATATAAAACACAGAAATACGCCTCCATTGATTGAACATTACATTGAACAAAGAGGAGCACATCACCCGTCACTGTGACTAAAAAAAAAACTCCAAAATAGTAAAAAGCTTTCTTACCCTAAATGGAAGGCAATGTAAACAGATTTTATTCTATGCTATTTTGGAGTATTTCTATGAATTCATTAATCCTGAAACTTTGACATTTGACAAGAACTGTCAGATTCGCATTGTGTCAAACAATGAAAAATAGCAAAAAATGGAGATACACTGTTCTCAACAGCAGTGACTTGTGTTTACAGACAGTACGGTTTCAGTTTTCACCACATCCACAGTATTTACCCATCTATATCAAAACACACATTTACACTCTTCAGAATAAAAGCTTGTGTCTGTAAAAGTGGAAATGCTAACCTAGCCACTTCCACTAACATACTTAACCATAGCATAGTCACATGAGTCCTCCTTGTTGATGTTTGCAGTAGTAACTGCATCATTCTTGCAGAAATTCACAGTGGCGTAAGCTGGATCTTCAGCAGATTTTCCAGCTGAAGGATGGGTGTCATTTTCTGAGGAATCAGAGAAACTTATGGGTAATTGAGCTGTGGAGTAAATCAGGAGGGTTTAGTTTTTGTGCTGTAGAATAAACAGGATTTGAAAAATTAATTGTGGGCAGCTGAACATGGTCATACACAGTTTGAGTAGTATTTGCGGGGGTTGTGGGCAGGTGGACAGTAGAGTAGACAGTGTAAACCCCCGTGTCTGAGGCAGGAGGGCGTCTAATGTTTCTAATCCCCTCATAGTCGTAGTCATACTATGGGAAATCTGAGAACTGAGGACTCACAATCACTTACAAGGCTCCTAACACTTCAAGCACAGTGTGGACAAGCACATTCCCCCTCTGATACATGTAGGGTCAGCCACGCTTCAAACAACCAACAATGCTGTATTACTAGGCAGCACTAGTGGGTTCTTGTGGAGGCTTTAAAATGCAGTCATGACTCACCTTGGAGTTATTTAAAGAGTTTGGGATGGACTGGTCTTGGGTTGATGCTGGATCTGAGGAAAAAAAAAATCCTAACATTAAATCACTCATTAATAAATGTGATGTATAAATATGATATTAATGATATTAGCGACTTCACAAATAAGCATGTTGTGTGATTCATCTGAGAACATGTTGCCAGTCTAGTCTTACTCTAGTTATCCTGTTTATTTACAGCCAGCAGGTGGCAGCATCTCTACATGATGGTCCATTGAGGCCTAGTAAAGTATTTTCGACACCATCAGCTAACGCTTTTAGCATGAGCAAACATCTCAACATCAAATATCAGTCTACTGTACTTAATAGTGACTTAGCAATATAAGCAGTGAGCCTATGATCAGAGTGTCTGTTTAATCCCTGGTGATGCCACAGCCATCTCCCCTGTCACTCAGTGTGGACGATGCTAGCCAGTGCAGGTGTGCATTTGCTGACATAACAGGATTAGTATTTAGCATTCTCCTTCAAGCATCTTCAGCTGCCCACTAATACCGCATCTGTTTGATTTTGGAACATTGCTATAAGGATTTTATTGAGCATTAGGCTCTGACTGCAACTCTCCAGCTCATCCCAATAGTATTGGATGGAGTCCCATCATAGCGTTTGGCCTGATCAGTAAAACTGCTTTTTTGTTTATTAGGTTTACAATAAACATCACTTCTGTGCAGGAGAATAGCCACTAAACACCCCAGATACACTTTCTTAATAAGAAGACATACAGGACTTTCTACTAGATTTTGGCATTGCTGTAAGGATTTGATTGCATTCAGTGGCGAAAGAAATAGTGAGGGTATAATGTTGGATGATCACCACCCTCCTGACCTCCCAACTCATCTCAAAAATATTGGATAGAGCCACATCATTCCACATATCTACAGTTCAATGCTGGGGGGATTTTATACAACATATATAACAGGCCCACGCCTGGCTTTATGAATTGTGCCAAAGGGTTCATGGTTATGTGCTTCAGATAGTCCAATTCTATTGGCAGTAATTCTCTAAAGGGATTTGACAAGCTGTGTGTGCTTGTGTGCATTTGCACATCTGTGTCAGCAATAAGTGCAATTTAAAGTAGCTGAATGCGTTCATTAGAAGGGGTGTCTACAAACATTTGGACATATAAAGTATGTCAAAAATCTAAACATTCATAAAGTAACTTATTAAGTACCTTTATTGTATTTTTTTTATTGTGAAGTCGTCTTGGCCTTAATACCTTGTTACCTTGATATCTGACTTTTAGTTCAGTATTGTTGGCTATGTTTGTGGAAGTGGAATCTGGTGCATCAGAAGAGTACTGTCCAAGTGTGCATCTGAAAAACACTGGAATAGATTCTACTTTACTGTCATATTTCAGACAGGCCAAACAGAAAGTTGTTTATATTTTCATTTATTTTAAGGTGTCTTAAAATGCAGGACTATTTCCTCATGTTTAATGTGTAAAGTGTATATTTCAATTAATCAATTTTATTTTCTTTTTTTTAATTTTCTTTTTTAACTTTTTACATTTTTATTTCGTACATAATAATTTACTTAATGTGTATGATGAACATATTAAAACATTTCATGATTTGCTTTGTATTTATGGTGAAATTAAAAAGCTTTAATAATTTTAAATGTATTAACCACATCACAGCGTTGTGTTAAGTAGAGACATGCTATTTGACTGTGCAACACAGATAACAATGTTGATACACAAAATGTGTTTATTTGTTTATTTAGCAAATGCGTGAACTTGAGACAAGGAAATCAATAGGCATACCTTTAATTACACTTGAAACCATCTTCAGTCCAGGGTTTAACATAATATATAAAACAAGTGCTGTTTTAAAGAGATCATTAATAATTGTTATTCAGAATTACCAGAGCTGATTGAGAAAAAAAATGCATCTAGTGGAATTGTTTTTTTGCAATTTTCTTTACTCTGACAATTACATCTGAATTGTCAGCTGAATTTTCTATATTAAATATATGAACTGTGGTGTTTCTGTGCCTATATAATGAACAGTCCTTGTTTACATTTTGCAGCACAAATATCAAGATCTGCTGAATATTTATCTATTCATGTTCTATTCTGTCTGGCCACCAGAGGTCCCTGTCCACAGAATTCCCCAGCAATGGCCTCAATCACTCTCAACAGACCCTAATACCCTAATCAGTCCCTCTGTAAACACCACCTGTCACTCTGCTGCTCTTTGAAACATTGCCATTGTTTTCCTTGCTGTAATACTAAGTGGTCTCAATTGTGTTGATTTTTTCTTGGTTTTTGGATCTATGCCTGCCTTGTGACCTTGGATTTTTGGACCGTGTTTTTGGACTAATTTGCTTTGTATTTATTGTTGCTCCTTTTGGCCTCTGACCCGCCGCAGG
This sequence comes from Salminus brasiliensis, assembly GCF_030463535.1. NCBI lineage: Eukaryota > Metazoa > Chordata > Actinopteri > Characiformes > Bryconidae > Salminus > Salminus brasiliensis. The sequence continues at coordinate 33,635,123 of NC_132892.1, forward strand.
GCGCCTTTGACAACATTTCATTGAAAATAGGTCTGCATTGTTACAATATTAAATCCATAGGCTAAACAAAACATAATTAAGAAAGTTCTCTATTTAAATGTGTAAGTATTAGGTAAAGTGTTTAAAGTAATTTTTTAGGTCCAAAGGCTAGATCAAATTAAATCACTTTGACTCACTGTCAGGTGAGGGAAAAACTGTGTGCATCGTCCCTCACTGTAGTACAAAAAAGAACACATATTTACCAAACAGTGCAGTGTGTGTTAGTATGAGGAGGAGGTGTGATTTAGTCCACAAGCTATTGTTCATTCAGCAGCCTAATTGCTTGAGAAAAAAATCAGGTCGGCACCCCACTAATAGGAGTAAGAAAAAAGGAAAATAAGTAAAGTGGTCTGTTGATGGAAAATGAGGGATGAAATGTGAAATTTTGTCACATACACTGCTTTAGCACCACGAGCCGCACAGAAAACACAGAGCAATATTTCAGTGTACAGGCAGGTTTGCCATAAGTGGGCCAAGAGTGGTTCAATATCAAGGACAACAGAATAATAATAATTGTGTTTATGTGTGAAGGAAGCAGAAGATCTATGTTCCCATATCAACATAGAGCTACATTAAAAAGACCAGATACAAATACTAATTAATACTACAGGACTGTTTTCCTGTATGTGTGGCACTCTAGATGGCAGTAGAGATGAACTACTAAAAAAGGGAAGTCAAGCAGAGAACAGTAAAAGTCTAGAAGCAGTGTGTAGTAAAATAGTAGTTCTGAAAAACAGTGATGGGTCAAAGGATGAGAAACAGAGTGAAGACTTCATGATCATTTGATCAACTGTGTAGAGAAAGTATGTTAAAGGTCACAGCAACTGACTGATTACTGTTGCTGTAACTAGTTCATGGTAAGCAGAGAACTCTCTCTCTCTGTGTCTGGGTGCAAAAGGGGAAATGGGCGTCCTCATCATTCTGCTTAGCTGAACCACAAGCTGATGGACAGACTAAAACTTACCACAGACCCACAAGCAGAGAAAGAGAAATGGTGATCTAAACTGCTAACAGTCTTTTGATGTTGATCAGGAGAAAATACACTTCAAACTAACATGACTGTGAAGATCCTCCTCTTCTTCACCCTCTACCTGATGTCAGGTAAGAAACTTCATATCTAAATAATTAGCTCAATCAGCATCAAATGAACATTTTACTTAGATGGACATTTGGTCTCTTGTAGTAGGTGGAGGGGCCTCCAGGGAAGTGGCAGGATATCCAGGAGGAGGAGTTCTCATCAAGTGTAAATATGAGAGAAGCTACACATCAAATAAAAAGTACTTCTGTAAGGGTTCATGGACAAACTGTGCTGATCAGATCAAGACAGGAGTTAGTAATGAGTGGAAAAATACAGGAAGATTCTCACTGTTTGATAACACCAGCGCTGCAGAGTTCTGGGTGTTGATCAGAGAGCTCACTGTGGAGGACTCTGGAACGTACTGGTGTGCAGTTGATATAGAGATGTGGCCTGATGATCACACACCAGTGGAACTGAAGATAAAGGAAGGTGAGTATATCCCACCACTGCACATGTTCGTCGTCCCAAACTTCCAGCATCATTAACACTGACTATGCTGTTTGCAGATCTGATATATCTCTTATATCCCTTTAGTTTTCCCAGACTTCAGATCTTATTAGCACTGTGTCTAGTTTTCATTACTAAAGTAAATGTTTATCTATTTTTAGAAACTCTGAATACGAGCTTCCCTTTCATAAATGTGTCAGCCAGTAATGCACATCTATACACATGCTCCCTGCTTCTACCTTCTATTCTTCACAATGATCTGAACATACTCTTGATGAAGGGTCTGACCTCCAGAGAAGTGACATTATATGAAACGGGAGGATTCATAACCAAAAGCAGATGTGACTGTTCTTTTAGGAGTGTTCTGACTTCTGAATAAACTATGTGGGGTAGTGTACGCTTCATCATCTGACTGTTTATGATTGACAGATCGAGACCAAGAGAAGAGCATCACTGTGAATGGTCATGTAGGAGAAAGTGTGAACATCAGCTGCAAATACCCACGATCCTCCAGCAGTAAGCCCAAGTTTCTCTGCAGGAGAGTGGGCTCTACTGACTGTAATTATAAAGCATCTGTTAAAGAGAGCAGAAGATGGATAAAGGAGGGGAAAATCTCTCTGTGTGATGACCGAGCACAGCAGACCTTCACTGTGTCCATCGACAACCTGACCAATGAGGATTCTGGTGAATACTGGTGTGGAGCTGAATCAGACTGGGAATCTGATCATGGCTACAAGGTTTATATCACACAGATCAACCTCAGAGTTACTGGTGAGTAGATATGATTCATTTAAGTTATGGTTTATAATTTCACACACTTTCTATTGAATATGTTGATAATCTAGAGGGATCATTCAATTCATTTCAGTTCAGCTTTACTGTCATTATACTTATACAGGGTTGTGCAGTACGACTATATACCACTATATCACTGAGATCTCATTACTGGGTATAGATGAATTAAGCAATGTGGCCTCCAGATATGAAGAAAAGTATTCCTACAGACATAATTTTCTTCCTTCTGATCTATAACTGGAAACAATGTTGAAACAAAGGACTGATTTAACACACAAGTATTACTAATCTATCTGGGTAGAATTTCTACTACCGATAGCAGTCAGCATGTCTGAGCATGTACAGCACTTACAGAACTGAGAGTAATGTCCTGACTGTCTCATGAATACCTGTTTATACAAACAGCACTAGACAAACTATACAAAGAGAATGTAGTGCTGCAAAATCCAGACGCTCTCAGATAATAATGATAACAGACCAGGCAGTTTGTACAGAGCAGGGTTAATGCAACACTTCACACAAAACCAAGGTGAAATGGATAAGCTTATACACACAGAGTGAAGTGTAACACATATGTTAGAAATCAGCACTCAGGTGAGTGAGAATGTGAGGCTGACTGGCTATTGACTGATGATGAGCATGTGGGAGTCATTTGAGATTCAGAGGGTTCATCGATTGATGGTTTCACTGGTAGAGACAGGTATTGTGATGGAGAAACTCCTTGAACTACATAGAACTACTGTTTTATTTTTATTGAGAAAACATGTCCTGATACGTACAGGATGGTCCTTGGCCTCTAATTTCTTATTAAATAAATATGTGATATAACCACTAAACCCTCCTCCCTCTGCAAACACACATTCACACAGTCACCTGCAGCTAACACCTGCATTCTACACTGTTGTGTAGCTGATGTAGTTCCCACTTCCAGGTAATTACTAGGCAGTTGCTACATGTTCACTAGGGTGAAACAGTAAACTGTGAAACTTGCTAGGTTGTTGCCAGGGCAGTGCTTTGTTATCTCAGGTGGTTGTTGTGGTGTTGCAAAGTGGTGTTTCTACAGTGTTGTTAGGTGGTTGCTATGGCGTTGCTAAGTGTTTGCTCAGTAGTTGACAGTGTTGTTAGGTAAGTGCAAAAGTGTTACTAAGCACTTGCTACGATGTTGCTGTGTATTTTCTATGGTTTTTAAGTGATTCTTATAATGGTTCCTCTGATGTTGATAAGTGGATGCTATGACATCCTAAATGGTTTCTATTGCGCTGCTGATTGATTGCTATAGTGCTGCTAGACTGTAGCAGCAAATGCAAACACACACACACACACATGACAAATTGTGTATTATGACTAATACAATTTATATGGATGTTTTGCAGCCTCAGTCAAGTTGACGCCTCTAAGTACAATGTCGGACAAACTAAGAGAGGTTGGTGCTTATGATGAGAGCTACTTTATCTCCCTCTAGTGAACAGTGTGGGAGATTAAGTGTTGTAATATTTTTTCTCTTGCAAAACATTTCTAAGCTCTTTGAAATCCCATTTGTAGTAAGTAGATACTATTTAGAAATGTATACAATATGGAGAGAAGGGGGGTATACCAAGAAATGTCTAAATCATTGAATGAACAGTTTGCAAAACCATGATTTATTCTTATTCCAATGTCCTTCAGTTATGTTATGTAAAAATGACTGTAAAAGATTCTTCATATTTATACTCCTGCAATTTCTTCTTCAGGATGGCCACATCTCTCAGGAGATTGACGAGCTACAGCAGAAGCCTGCTATGGAATCCATAGTCAACACAATCTATGCTGAAGCTGATAGAAACACTGCACTAGTCTACTCCCCCATCAATGGAACCACTGAATTGACTACATTCTGCACCACCACCCATCCTTAGTAAAGCCTAAACAACTCACCCACTCTACTGTTTTCTTCACATTAACCCTCCATCAGAAGAGCTTCAACCACCAACCAGCCTCAACCAGGGCTTTTCCTGGGTAGGAGCTTGAGCAGAATCACCAGCAGAGCGGCTCACATGAGGCAAATGGTACAATTGCGAACAGGAGGGTTTATTGTTTCAGGACTAAAAACACAAACCTCATTTATTTACATGCCATCCTCAGCCAACAACTCAGTACCTTATCAGGTCTTGTGTTGACCTATGACCCATGAAATGTAGATGTAGAGACATTTGAACATTGTACAAGTATGTCATTTTAAAACTTTTAAAAAACATTTAAAAAGTTGTATATTTCATATACTGGATGCATTGGATACTAAGACCAAAGAGAATGTAGGCAAGAAACTGGACTCAGCTGTTGTTGCACTACTCAGAAATCAAGTCATCATTACTGCACTGTGTGCCACCACAAGAACTGATGAACATCTTCAATTAAGAGTCTGGATTGGACTTATTACCTTGATAAGTTGCCTATTAGCTAAGACTTGTTTACCTTTTTTATTCTAACATGATTTTAGAATCATTGTACAGTTTTTACTAGTTTGGATTTTGCTCATGAGATAATTAGCTGAATAAATTTAATCTGGTGGGATAAAAACGATGCTCTATGTGTTCTGAAAGTGTAACTTTCTCCTGATGGGTTTGTGTTTAATGTAATATTTTATTTTGTGCATCATATTTTACTTCCATTTTGAAACTAACATTATGAAAGTCTCATAAAGTGTATTTTTGTGTAAAAAAAGTTTAAAAGATGTAAAGATATAAAATTATTGATTATATGCAATCCTCCTTAAAAATCATGTAGATGTTGATACACTGGAAGTATTTATTTATTTTTCTTGAATATGTATTGTATGTAACTTGGGAGGAACGGGAATCTACAAGCATACATCAACCCACAAGGAAGAACATCTGCAGTGCAAGGTGTAACAATGTATTTATCAAAACATGCCGTTTCAAAAACTATTACTGATAATTATTATTTATATATTAATATTGTCATATATAATATGTATTGCCTTCCTCCTGAACTTTCTCCCCACATCAGTACTAGTGTGATGTTGGTCAACACAGGTATGTGCCAGATGTTGTAGTGAAGCTGAGGAGCCGGCCGGCCATCTAATGTGGATCAGCAAGAGGCAGTGGCTGTCTTCACATGTGTCAGAGGAAACATGCTAATTATCACCCTTCTAGTGTTGGGGGCACTGTCAAAGACATGAACAGGATAGGGTAATTGGTCCTCCACATTAGGAAGAAAGTGGGGTAAATTAGAGAAAAATAATAACATGTGAATCATAGTTGTTAGCATAGAGTTGTCTGTATATATATATATATATATATATATATATATATATATATATATATATATATTTATATCATGCACTGTTATTGATAACCTTATTTTAACACAAATTCAAGACCTGCTGAATGTTCTGTAATTACTCTAATGTATTTATTTATGACTTTAAACCTATGAGATGAATCCCAATAATCTCCATTTAAATGTGTTATTCAGGTCTAAAATGTGGAACCCACATTAAGAACAGGTTTTAGGTTTAGAGGAGTTACAACATTTCCTCAACTTGAAATAATCCTGTGTGTTTATGGGTGAAAGTAGTTAACAGTGACAGGTCAGCTCTCTCTGTGGTTGCAAAAGGGAAATGGGCGTCATCTTCGTTCTGCTCGGCTGAACCACACTCTGATGAACAGACTAAAACTCACCACAGACCCACAAGCAGAGAAAGAGAAATGGTGATCTTAACTGCTAACAGTCTTTTGATGTTGATCTGGGGAAAATACACTTCAAACTAACATGACTGTGAAGATCCTCCTCTTCTTCACCCTCTACCTGATGTCAGGTAAGAAACTGCACTTCTAAATAACCATCACGATCAGCTGTGTCAAATGAAGGCTTTACTTAGATGGACATTTGGTCTCTGTTAGTAGGTGGAGGGGCTTCCAGGGAAGTGACAGGATATCCAGGAGGAGGAGTTCTCATCAAGTGTAAATATGAGAGAAGCTGCACATCAAACCCAAAATACTTCTGTAAGGATTCATGGACAAGATGTGGTGATCAGGTCAAGACAGGAGTTAGTAATGAGTGGAAAAATACAGGAAGATTCTCACTGCTTGATAACACCAGAGCTGCAGAGTTCTGGGTGTTGATCAGAGAGCTCACTGTGGAGGACTCCAGAACGTACCAGTGTGCAGTTGATATAGAGATGTGGCCTGATGATCACACACCAGTGAAACTGAAGATACAGGAAGGTGAGTATCTCCCACCACTGCACATGTTCATCGTCCCAAACTTCCAGCATCATTAACACTGACTATGCTGTTTGCAGATCTGATATATCTCTTATTTCCCTTTAGTTTCCCCAGACTTCAGATCTTATTAGCACTGTGTCTAGTTTTCATTACTAAAGTAAATGTTTATCTATTTTTAGAAACTCTGAACATCAGCTTCCCTTTCATAAATTTGTCAGCCAGTAATGCACACCTATACACATGCTCCCTGCTTCTACCTTCTATTCTTCACAATGAGCTGAACATACTCTTGATGAAGGGTCTGACCTCCAGAGAAGTGACATTATATGAAACGGGAGGATTCATAACCAAAAGCAGATGTGACTGTTCTTTTAGGAGTGTTCTGACTTCTGAATAAACTATGTGGGGTAGTATAAGCTTCATCATCTGACTGTTTATGATTGACAGATCTAGACCAAGAGAAGAGCATCACTGTGAATGGTCATGTAGGAGGAAGTGTGAACATCAGCTGCAAATACCCACGATCCTCTAGCAGTAAGCCCAAGTTTCTCTGCAGGAGAGTGGACTCTGCTGACTGTTATTATAAAGCATCTGTTAAAGAGAGCAGAAGATGGATAAAGGAGGGGAAATTCTCTCTGTATGATGACCGAGCAAAACAGACCTTCACTGTGTCCATCAACAACCTGACCAATGAGGATTCTGGTGAATACTGGTGTGGAGCTGAATCAGACTGGGAATCTGATCATGGCTACAAGGTTTATATCACACAGATCAATCTCAGAGTTACTGGTGAGTAGATTTTATTAATTTAAGTTATGGTTTATAATTTCACACACTTTCTATTGAATATGGTAATAGGTTAGAGGAATCCTGTATACAAGAAATTTTAAAAATAGTGTACCACTGTAGATCAACTGATATAGTTGTTTATTTTTATTGGTAGTTTATTTAAGTGACCGACTGAGTTAACATCCAAGCACTATTGATCTATTTGAGAAGACTTTCTCCTCATTGCTAAAAGCAGTCAGTATTTCTGAGCATTCACATCATTTACAGAAGTGAGAGTAATGTCTTTACTGTTTCAAGAACACCTGCCAAATACAGGAAATGTGCTGTTTATATAAGGAGGAGATGTTGATGAGAGAGGGAGAGAACCATCCATGGCTACATTGTTTTGGTGTTTATGATAATACGTCCTGACACACATAGAAAAACCTCGGCTGTTTCAAAAAGTCTATTTTCTTGTTAAAAAAATAAGATTATCAGGCTAATGTGGGCCCCAGACCCTCCTCCCTCCACAAACACACATTCACACACACCTATGTTCTATAATGACTGTAGAGGACATGCTTTTTAACATTCATTGGTTTAATTGCTTTAATTGCTATATGGTCAAAAGGGTGTTTTTGCTAACTGGTTGCATCCCAAGTCATTGCTAAGTGTTTATCAGGTAGTTGCTGTAGTGTTGCTAGGCAGTTGATTTGGTGTTGATACAGTACGTTTTAAGTGGTTGAAAGTGTGTTGATTAGTGGCTTGTAGGGTATTGCTAGGTGGCTCATATGGTGTCTCATTGCAGTGCAACATACAACTACAATAATATCAGTCAGTATATTTTGTTAATAAACTAATTCACCTCTAATACACCCTTTTGCTAGATGGTTGTTATGGTGTTGCAAAGTGGTTGCTATGGTATCCCAAGTTTTGCCATGGTGTTGCTAAGTGGCATTCCAGCTGGTTGTCAGTGTTTATAAGTGGCTGCTGGGTAGTTGCAATAAATGTTCGTAGGTGGTTGTTAAGGTACCCCAGGCAGTTGTGGGCTTACTAAGTGGTTGCTACAGTATTTTTGTCCACATTCAGAGACAAGTTGTTGATTCTGTACCAGTCCGTTAGCCACTGCACCTCCTCTCTGAATGCTGTCTTCTTGTTCCTGGTGATGAGGCCCTCTACAGATGTATCATCTGCAAAGTTTACCATGTGATTCCAGCTGTACTTCGCAGCACAGTCAGTAGTGAGCAGAGTGAACAGCAGTGGGCTTAGCACACAGCCCTGCGGGGCACCAGTATTTAGTATGGTGGTACTGGAGATGTTGCCATAGACCACAATTAGTCAGGAAATTCAGGACCCAGTTAGAGAGGGAGATGTTCAGGCTCGGCCAGCTTAGTTTTCCAATCAGGAGTGAGGGATGAAGGTGTTGAATGGTGAACTGAAGTCTATGAACAGCATTCTGACATAGGTGTCTTTATCGTCAAGGTGGGTGAGAGCCAGGTGGAGTGTGGTGGTGATGGCATCTTCTATAGAACAGGTTGGGACAATATGTAAGAGTCTCTCGAAGCACTTCATGATGATGGAAATGAGTGCAATGGGACGTTAGTCACTGAGGCAGGACACGGGACAGGGATGATGGTGGTGGTTTTGTAGCATGTTGGGACAACAGAGCTAAGAGAGATGTTGAAGATATCCATAAAAACATCTGCCAGGTTTTCGGCACCTTCTCTGAGCACTCTGCCAGGAGTTGTCTGGTCCAGGGGCTTATTGGTGGAAAATCATGAAGTACTATATTTGATATTTAATATTTTTGGGACACTAATACACCCTCATCAGTCAGTGAGGAATTTATCACCCTTCATCCAGATCTAATACATAAACTACATACACAAATATTGTATGATTCATAAACATAAATAACATTTTTTTATTTTAATCCAAATCATTGTTTATCATTAAAGAGAAATCACAGCAACCAGTAACTTCATCCAATTCATCACCGTCAAACAAAACTTCACAGAACACAAAAGCTACCACATCTTCAACATCTAAAACCATCACGAATGCATCACTTAGAACAGAAACACCTACAGGTAAAACACACACTGCACAACTCCTGATACTCTGGTAATTCAAGATCCAGGTATTCAGCTATGGCCATTTTATGCAGTTTACTACCAATAAAACCAACCACACCTCTATCCCTCCACCCATACAAGCTAAATTAATCACTTTAATTGAATTTCTCAATTTGAACCCATTAATTAAGCTTGTCCTCATTTATTTGCTTTACAAACAATTGGCCTCCACAACTAACTAAAGATGGGAATGTTCAGATCTAAGAGAAAATATACATGAAGCACATGCTTTTGTTAACAATACATACCAGGAATAACTGTAATCTGTAATCTGTAATTTATACATTCATTACAGGACAAGATCAACCAGTAAGGTCATCAATCTCACCACCAAGAACCTCAAGTCTACTTAGCACAGAAGTCACCTCCTCCTCAATGTCTAAAAGTACAGTAACCTCTTCATTTAACTGACACTGAAAATGTTTTTTACAGTATATAGAATGGTAAATTAATATAACTCTTAATAATAATGTGCTACAAAGAGTTATTTAAGTAAGGTTACGAGGAACCATTTTTGTGAAAATTTATATTAAGAACTATAAAATTACATTGGTTTCTTTAAACTTGTAAATGGTGCTCCATTCAGAAACAGTTCTTCACAGAATTAAAATTGGTTCTTCTACAGCATTACTCAAAGAACCCTTTGCATCACCTTCATTCAAATCTATCATGTGTTTCCTTTAGCTCCAGATGTTCTTCCACAGTCCTCAACACCTATCAGTTTACAGACCACAAAAGCAATCACACTCTCAACTTCTAAAACCACAGTGTCTTCCTCCTCTGCTGCAGGTGATTATAGAAAACACACACACACACACACACACACACACCTCAATGAATCAAAAAGGTGTCACTCTCATTGTCAGATACAATTCTGTGTGTTCAGGGGTAGCACGTCCAGCTTCCTCTGTGATCCCCATCCTGGCTGTGATTCTGATGCTGGTTCTGATTGGACTCTTATTCTTCATAGTCACTCTTATAAAGAGAAGGAACACTCAAGGTACCACCAAACCTATAAACATAACAGACACACCCATGCATACTAGTTTACACACATGGCAGGGACAGTGGTGTTTCACTATATGCGTAGTGCTTAGAGCAATGGCTGCAGGTCAGAGGGCTGTGGGTTCAATACCCATGTCTGCTAAACTGCCACTGTTGGGCTCTTTAGCAAGGCTCTTATCCTCTTTCTAGCTTGTCTAGTAGAGGAGATTTGCTGATAGAATTGGACTCTCTGAAGCAGATAAACATGAACCTACTGGCACAATGCCTAATGCCAGGTGTGGGCTACAGAGGTATAAAATCCCCTCATCATTGAGCTGTAGAGATGGGGAATGATGGAGCTTCATTTAAATACTTTTGGGATGAGCTGGAGAGTTGCATTCAGCAAACAACTAATTAGGAGGTGTCCCAATACTTTTCACATAGTTCATATAGTGTATAATGACTGGCCCTAGTAGAGAAATACTACAATACTATATTAAAGTACAAAAGTAGAAATACTGTTAGCATGTGTTTCCTCTGACACACATGATCATAGACTCACTGCTTATATGGCTATGTCAATAACATACAGTAGACTTTACTTGGGCCACCCTTGTCTACTGAATCTTGCTCGTGTTAGAAGCTTTAGCTGATGGTGCAGAAAATAGTTCACTAGGCCTCAGTGGACAATGATGTACATATGCTGCCACCTGCTGGCTGTACATGAAAAGGATAGCTAGAGTAAGACCAGACTGGGAACATGTTCTCAAATGAATCTCACAACCTGCTTATTTCTTTTTGAAATCACTCATGTCATTAATATCATATTTATACATCACATACATCAGTGTTTTAATGTTAGGAAATTGTTTTTGCTTAGATCCAGCATCAACCCAGGACCAATCCATCAGAGACTCTTTAAACAACTCCAAGGTGAGTCATGACCTGGAGTGGCTGACTTCACATGTATTGGAGGAGGCATGAGCTTGTCCACACTTTTCTATTGTCAGGAGCAAAGAAAGTGATAGTGGAGTCCTAGTGAGTGGGAGGGTTTATTGGTTCAACTAAATTGGAGAGAAAATTGGGTTTAAACAAAAACACTAGTAAAATGTTATATAATGAATACCAGTCTTGCTGAGACCACTTCAAACCTCTCTAACCAATTGATGATCCAAACAATGTGTTTATTGATTTTCTAAAACTTCTGTTCTCAGATTTCCCATACAGTCTGTGACTATGAGGAGATTAAAGACCCCAGATGTCTTCCTGCCTCAGAAACTGGAGTTTCCACTGTCTACTCTACTGTCCACCTGCCCACAGACCCCTTAAATACTACTCAAACTGTGTATGACAATGTTCAGCTGCCCACAAGCCCCTGTAATGTTTCAAATCCTGTTTATTCTACAGTGCCCCAGCATTCCTCTGTGAAATCTGCTGAAGATCCAGCTTACGCCACTGTCAATTTCTGCAAGAATGATGTTGTTACAACAGCAACAACCAACAAGGAGGACTCATGTGACTATGCTACTGTCAAACATGTTAGCGGAAGTGGCTAGGTTAGCATATAGCCTTTTTATTCAGGTCCATTTCCACCAAAATCAGAGCCGACAGTGTTCAGTTTTACACACACAAGCTTTTATTTAGAAAAGTGTAAATGTGTGTTTTGATTTAGATGGGTAAATATTGTGGATGACTTTGGATGTGGTGAAAACTGTTCTGTCTAGACAAAAATCACTACTGTTGAGAACCATGTATCTCCATTTTTGCTGTTTCACTGTTTGACACAATGAAAATGTGGCTATTCTTTACATTTTTGTCAAACTTTCAGGAACAATTGACCAATAGAAACACTCCAAAATTACTTGGAATAAAGTATATTCACATTAACTTCTATTTAGAGTTAAAAGGAATTTTTACTTCTCCAGTAAAGTGGATGTTTTGGAGAGGTTTTTTTTTTTTGTCACAGCAACAATGTGCTCTTCTTTGTTTGCTATGTTGTCATATAAGTGTAGGCATATTTTTGTGTTATATATTTTAAAGTAGCTGAAAATGAAAAAAAATCATATTATATAAAAATATAAAATATAAAAATATTCCTATGAATAATTAAATCATATAAGTGTTTTTAGTGTTTTTCAAACATTTCCCTAGTGAGTCAATGTGGACAAATAAGTTTAGAGCTGTTTTCACAATTGTATTCTTATATGGACATGACTGAGGGCATTTCTCTCTCATACTGTAGAACATCTTCTGGTTGTAACAATGTTTCCTATAGATGGCAGTAAATGTACCTCAGCTCAGACCAAAACACAACTGGGGACAAACTACTAACTATGGGTACCACTTTATAATAAGACTGTCTTTATAAAGGAGTTATGAACAATGTTTTAACAATGTTATTCACGTGGTCAAACACATTAGTGAGCAGGATCAAGGATCAAGATAGTTGTAAAAGTCAAAAGGGCTGCACTGTTGGAGAGAGCATGAGGGGTCCCTCATGTTTACTATACCAGAGTGTTTTAAAATAACAGCTATTAAGATAAAAAAAGATCAAACAAATGAAATCAATGGATACCATCATTGCATCCAGGATGACTTTAGTAATTAAAATGTTAAATGTTAAATGTTAAAGCACGTATGAATGCAGTATATTAAAAAAGGATATTAGAAATTTATGTAGAGTGATTTTTAGAGTGTTTTAGAGTATACAGAGCTAGAAAGTTCTAAAAATACAGGCTGTGGTTTTCGTTCTAGAGTAGTGGAAATAGTGGTTCATTATGTTACATTATTACATTATTTTAAGTGTCTACATGATCAGACTGGGAAAGTTTATACCACACAGATCAAGCTCACAGTTACTGGTGAGTAGATCTTTCAGGATTCATTATTTGTGTGTAGAGAGAAAAGGTGTCATATTACTTATGTAGAGGAGGTAGATAGAGGTAGATATACCTAATAGAGGAGGTAGATTTGCATTTAGTGATGGAGGTGGGGCAGGTTTTGCTTATGGCCCCAGGAAAGCCAAGTTGTAGTGAAGCACAGGTTGTAGTGATCTATAATAAGACAAGATAAAGTAATAATGAAGGTATTTTTAAAAAAAGAGTGGATAAATGAGGTATGGGTGAGTGTAAATACAACCTTTGTACAACCTTTATTTATAGTTATGGTGGCCAACACACTCGTACAGTTTTTGTTTCTGTCAGTATGTTTGTGAGACAACAATTACACAATTGTGATTATGTTAACATCACAGTTTTTATCACTGCTTTCTGTTCTGCTGCAGGATAAAACAGCTAAACAAGTAAATATTTAAATGAGGTTGTTTTTTTTCACTCGTTTCTATAACAAATACATTGACTAGCCCCTGCCGGCTGTTATTTTTTAATTAAAGTTACTGCAAGGGACCTTTCAGTAGTCACAGGATATTGGTATGGACATGTCCCTACTCAATTATATGACCTTGCTCATTCATATCAGGTCAATCCAAGGACATAGCAAACTTAGCAAAGAATGGTTCAACTAAACAGAACATAGGCCACCACTGCTCCTGTTGTCATGGTTTGGTGACCGTTTAGGCCGCGTTGCTATGCACTATGGTTTGGTGAGTGTGAAGTATTTCCCTTTTCCATCTGCAGAGTGCCTCTTTAATAAGCTCACTAGAGGGCAAGTCTACTTTTTGCAACTGAGTGTTAAATTCTTTACTAAAATGTTCTTAGGTGATTTTTTTTTTACACTCATTGTTTGTGTGGTAATGTTTTGGCTGATCAGTGTGTATGTCATGTGTAACTGAATTATATTTTTGACACAAGCATCTATATACAACAGACAGACTGCATTTAGAGAAATGTAATAATGTTTTATATTCTTATTAGCTGTTCTGGACAGGAACATTTAGAAATTTCAGAGAATACCACACTGTATTCAAATATCCCTCTAGTGGATATAATGTAAAAACCTGTACATGTACAGAACCACACATACATTCAAACTAAACTAGAGTCATGAAAGAGAACTCTGTTTATGCAAATCTTTGGACTTTAGTTGGATGAGAAATTGTCAGTAATAAATTGGACACTGAATCATTGTAATAGACAGATGAAAAATACTGTAAAACCTCTTTCTGTCAGTTGAGATTAATGGTCTAGTCTCTACATTTTCTTTAGACCTTCTCATTTACATCACTGGAGGATTGGTCATCATGTTGATTGCTTATCTGGTTGCAAAAGCAGCACTTTACAAGCACAAGAAAGTGTATAATATAATACAATTTATCTGGAGGTGGGTGTCTTATGATCACTGCTACTTTATCTCCCTTTATCTCCCTCTATCTCCCTGTCCAAATCCCTGACTTTTCATTATTGCTATTTCCTTCATAGTGATACTGATGCAAGTTCCTCCTTCGGATGACTGCATCTACCAGGGGATCGATGAACAACAGCAGGGGCCTACTGATTTAACCTTGTACTGCACTACTACCCTACCTTAGCAAAGCCCAAACAATTCATCCACTCTACTGGTTATTCCACATAGATTATCTATCAGTAAAGCCAAAACTACCAACCAGCATCTTTCACAGTGTTAACTACACCCTGCCTCAACCCACATCATATAAATCCATTTGTGAGTTAGATGAGGCATGATTGGGAGAGGAAATGGTGAAACTGGGCAGGTGAGTGTTTGTTTTTCCAGAAATTAAATCAAAAAACCCTGATCTACTAATTGATGATCCTGTGGTAGCTCAGTGGTTAGAGCACTGTTCAGGACAGGGTTATGGAGTTAATATCCAGGTTTGCTAAGCTGTCACAGTTGGGTGTAAAAAGACTGGAATCAGGAATTGTTCTCAAAGAGAAGCCTAATTAGGTCTTCATTGCTACATGTGTGCCACTGCAAGTCATAATGAAATCCTGGCCTTATTACCTTGTTGTTACCCTGATAGTCTGACTATTAGTTCAGTAATGTTGGCTGTGTTTGTGGAAGTGGGAGTGGGATCTGGTGCATCAGAAGAGTACTGTCCAAGTGTGCATCTGAAAAACACTGGAGTATATTCTACTTTACTGTCATATTTCAGACAGGCCAAACAGAAAGTTGTTTATATTTTCATTTACTTTAAGGGGTCTTAAAATGCAGGCCTATTTTCTCAGGTTTAATGCGCAAAATGTACATTTAAATTAGTACATTTTCTTTTCTTTATTTTAACTTAATATTTTATTTTGTGCAACACAATTAACTTCATGTGTACGATAAACATATTAAAAACCTTTTATGAATTGCCTTTTTTAATATTTCTGAATGTATTAACCACATTATTTTGCTAAGTAGAGACATGCTATTTGACCATGCATCACAGATCATAAAAATGATATACAAAATGTGTTTATTTATTTATTTTGCAAATGTGTGCACTTGAGACAAGGGAATCAATAGGCATACCTTTAATTACACTTGAAAACATCTGCAGTCCATGGTTTAACATAATATATAGAAAAGTGCTGTTTTAAAGATATCATAAATATCATAATTACTAGAGCTGTTTGCATTTTGCAGCACAAATATCAAGATTTGCTGAATATTCTGTAATTTTATTGATTTATCTATTTTCATGACATTTGTTAATGTGTGATACTCCGTCCAGCCACCAGAGGTCCCTGTCCACAGAATTCCCCAACAACGGCATCAATCACTTACACCTGACCGTAATATCCTAATCAGTCTCTCACTCTCTTTGAGAAGCATTGCCAGTTTTCCTTGCTGCAATACTAATTGGTCTCAATTGTGTTGATTTGTTGTCTTGTTATTTAGATCCCTGCCTGCCTTGTGACCTTGGATGTTTGGACCGTGTTTTTGGGCTATTTTGCTTTGGATTTATTGTTGCTCCTTTTGGCCTCTGACCCCTTTTTGCCCTGCCTTTGACAACATTTACTTGGATTGTGATTTTGTGTAACTTTGCATGTGTTATTAAACCTGCTTATAGATTCTACAAACCTGCCTGGGTCTGCATTGTTACAACATTAATCCCATACGTTAAAGCAAAACATAATTAAGAAAGATCTCTATTTAAATGTGTAAGTTGGATCTAAATTGTGGAAACCACATTGAGAACAGTTTTTAGGTCCGCAGGCTAGATTAAATCAAATCACTTTAGCTGTCACATCACATTGCACAGGTTTAAGGGCAAGTGGAAAACTTGGGTGCATCGCCCCTTACTGTAGTACAAAAAAAACAAAAAAAAAACAACAACATTAACTTGTACTATACATGTACACTCTATTTACAATATTACAATATTTGCAAAAGACCCTGGTTGGGTGTGAGTTCAGGTGTAATGTGGGTGGGGAAAAGCCTTTGTGGGTGCAGTGTGACTGTGCATAGGGTTTCCAGTCATATGTGCAGGGTGCAGAGTGTGTTAGTATGAGGAGGAGGTGTGATTAAGTCCACAGTCTATAAGCTATTGTTCATTCAGCAGCCTAATTGCTTGAGGAAAAATCAGGTAGGTACCCCACTGACTGTTTACCACTGCTGGTCCCCCTTTTGGACCACCCAGATTAATGTCATGTGTACAAGATCTAAATAGTACTTGATCTCATTAAGATTTTAAAAGCAAATAAATGCTTTTTATTTCAGGAATTAAACTTATCTAAAAAACTAATCTAACAAACTGAGAGAAAATAATAATGACAAGGTTTGATATGAAATGATTCATTTGAAAATGCTGCTGAAACTGAACATTCGGTATTAAACCAGTTCATGAATTTTAAATAAGAAAAGTAAGAAAAAAGGGAAATCAGTAAAGTGGTCTGTTGGTGGAAAATGAGGGACGAAAGGTGAAATTTTGTCACACACTGCTTTACCACCACGAGCTGTACAGAAAACACAGAGCAATATTTCAATGTACAGGCAGGTTTACCATAAGTCGGCCAATAGTGGTCAGTGGTTCAATATCAAGAACGACAGAAGAATAATAATTGTGTTTATGTGTGAAGGAAGCAGAAGATATATGTTCCCATGTCAACATAGAGCTACATTAAAAAGACATTCAAACATATACAAAAACTACTCAATACTACAGGACAGTTTTCCTGTATGTGTGGCACTCTAGATGGCAGAAGAGATGAACTACTAAAAGAGGGAAGTCAAGCAGAGAACAGTACATGCAGTATACAGTACAGTACAGTATACAGTACAGTACAGTATACAGTAAAAGTCTAGGAGCAGTGTGTAGTAAAATAGTAGCTCTGAAAAACAGTGATGGGTCAAAGGATGAGAAACAGAGTGAAGACTTCATGATCATTTGATCAACTGTGTAGAGAAAGTATGTTAAAGGTTACAGCAACTGACTGATTACTGTTGCTGTAACTAGTTCACAACATGGTAAGCAAAGAAATCTCTCTCTGTGCAAAAGGGAAATGGGCGTCCTCATGATTCTGCTTAGCTGAACCACAAGCTGATAAACAGACTAAAACTCACCACAGACCCACAAGCAGAGAAAGAGAAATGGTCAACTAAACTGCTAACAGTCTTTTAATGTTGGTCTGGAGAAAATACACTTCTAACTAACATGACTGTGAAGATCCTCCTCTTTATCCCCTTCTATCTGATGTCAGGTAAGGAACTTCATATCTAAATAATTAGCTCAATCAGCATCAAATTAACATTTTACTTTTTTTTTACTAAAAGAGATATTTGGTCTCTTTTAGTAAGTGGAGGGGCCTCCAGGGAAGTGACAGGATATCCAGGAGGAGGAGTTCTCATCAAGTGTAAATATGAGAGAAGCTACACAGCAAACCTAAAGTACTTCTGTAAGAGTTCATGGACAACATGTGATGATCAGATCAGGACAGACGTTAGTAATGAGTGGAAAAATATAGGAAGATTCTCACTGTTTGATAACACCAGAGCTGCAGAGTTCTGGGTGTTGATCAGAGAGCTCACTGTGGAGGACTCCAGAACGTACCAGTGTGCAGTTGATATAGAGATGTGGCCTGATGATCACACACCAGTGGAACTGAAGATACAGGAAGGTGAGTATCTCCCACCACTGCACATGTTCATCGTCCCAAACTTCCAGCATCATTAACACTGACTGTGCTGTTTGCAGATCTGATATATCTCTTATTTCCCTTTAGTTTCCCCAGACTTCAGATCTTATTAGCACTGTGTCTAGTTTTCATTACTAAAGTAAATGTTTATCTATTTTTAGAAACTCTGAACATCAGCTTCCCTTTCATAAATGTGTCAGCCAGTAATGCACATCTATACACATGCTCCCTGCTTCTACCTTCTATTCTTCACAATGATCTGAACATACGCTTGATGAAGGGTCTGACCTGCAGAGAAGTGACATTATATGAAACGGGAGGATTCATAACCAAAAGCAGATGTGACTGTTCTTTTAGGAGTGTTCTGACTTCTGAATAATCTATGTGGGGTAGTGTAAGCTTCATCATCTGACTGTTTATGATTGACAGATCTAGACCAAAAGAAGAGCATCACTGTGAATAGTCATGTAGGAGGAAGTGTGAACATCAGCTGCAAATACCCACAATCCTCCAGCAGTAAGCCCAGGTTTCTCTGCAGGAGAGTGGGCTCTGCTGACTGTAATTATAAAGCATCTGTTAAAGAGAGCAGAAGATGGATAAAGGAGGGGAAATTCTCTCTGTATGATGACCGAGCACAGCAGACCTTCACTGTGTCCATCGACAACCTGACCAATGAGGATTCTGGTGAATACTGGTGTGGAGCTGAATCAGACTGGGAATCTGATCATGGCTACAAGGTTTATATCACACAGATCAAGCTCACAGTTACTGGTGAGTAGAGCTTGGTTTGATGATGGTTTATGCTTTCACACAGTTTCTATTGATTATGTTTATAATCTAGAGAAATCATGTTGACTGCACTGTAAGTGAGATTACGTCTGTCAATTACAAGAAAACTATAACGTCAGTGTACCACTATAGGGTAACTGGTAACATATTACTGGATATGGATGCATTCAGCTCCGTGGCCTCTAGTTTTTCCAATGGGCAGTGTTTTGTCTATAAATGGTTTACATGAGGGAGTGAATTAACACTCGATTACAGATTCAACTTTCTGGGGAGGATTTCTCTGAAATTTTCCCTGAAACTGTTTTGCTAGGTGGTTCCTATGATGTTGCTACATTATATTCCAAGTTGGTGCTATAGTGTTCCTGGGTAGTTGCTACAGTATTCCAAGTTGTTGCTGTTGTTGCTTAGTGGTTTCTAGGCTGTCGCTAGGTGGTTTCTATGCAGTTGCTATGGTATTCCAAGTCAATGCTATTGTGTTGCATTGCTGTGCAATGTAAAATGGCATTGATATAAAACTGGGTTCAACATCTCAAGTCAACATCTTTTGGTAATAAACTAATCCACCTCTGAGAGATAATTTTGCTGGTGGTTGATTTTGTGTTGTATAGTGGTTCTTGTGGTATCCCAGGTGGTTGCAATGATGTTGCTAAGTGGTTGCTAGGGTGTTTCTGTAATGTTCCTAGGTAGTTCATGTGGTGTACCAGGTCATTGCTATGGTGTTGCTAGGTGGTTGCTATGCTATTTTAGGTTGTTATCGTGATGCTGCTTTGTAGTTTGCTAGAATGTGCTATGTAGTTGCTATGTGCCACCATATTAAACTGGACACCCTGCAAGCTAGTATCACCTCCTGCAGGAGAAACATCACAGTGCAGGGAGTTTTAAACATGCTACATGTCTTCATGCTTCCTATAAATGGTTCATAAAAAGGGGGGGGGGGGCAATAGAGCAGCAGGGCCCTCGAGAATACAGCTATTGAAGCTGATGGAAAACCGATATTCTTTATATTTTTCTTGCTTAAAGTGGAACATTTATCTGCATTTCCATTCATGTGCTCCAAACCCAGCTGCTGTCCCCCACTCCACATTCTCTCCTTCATCAGTGCAGACACAACCCACACACCTACCTAATTTTTCATCTACAGGTATGTGCTGTCTGTTAATCTCTGTCCTTACATGTGTATCCATCACAACATCCATCAGAAAATCCATACACTCTTCTCACTACTCATTCAGTCATCTTCTTAATTTGTATCATTGCTGTTCACAGAGTTTTAGCTTATATATATGCATCTTACAACCATTTCTAAGTATACAGGTTCATCCACACTTCTTCCCAAACAGCTCCCAGATCAGTGCATCCTGAACCCACACATCAACTAACTAGTAAGTCCTTCACTTTTTGAAAGCACATAATCACATATTTGTTGGTGCTAGAGTTCACAGGGGAACTATGTTAGCTTACATCCATGGGGAATTCATAAATGGCTGGCTTCTTCCTATCCACTATAACAAATACACAATTTTTAACCATTAAATATATAATTGCTATATTAAGGCATTAGTGTTCGAGCCATATGGTACACAGCATCCCACAGGGGATAGGATTCATTATTTGTGTAGAGAGAAAAAGTGTCATTACTTTAATAGAGGAGGTAGATCTGCATTTAGTGAGGGAGGTGGGTGGGTTTTGCTTATGGCCCCAGGAAAGCTAGGTTGTGGTGAACTATAATAAGACAATACAATGATGTATTAATGATGGTATTTTCAAAAAAGACATACAGAGTGCATGAATGAGGTATGCATGAGTGTACATGTGGTAGTACAACCTGATTTGCAAGGGCATAGGTGGAGGCAATGTTGCAATGTTATAAACGTGGTATGTCACAGAAAGACAGAGACATTTTCATTTATAATAGATTTCAGACTGCAATTTGATGTCACCTTTAGCCTTTATTAATAAATGTGGTAGCCAACACCCTCACAAAGTTGTTTTCTGTCAGTATGTTCCAGAGACAACAATTACACAATTGTGATTATATTAGCAAACGGCATCAGTTTTCATCACTGCTTTCTGTTCTACTGCATGATAGAACATCTAAGCAAGTAAACAAGTAAACAATGTTGTTTTGGTCACCTGATAAAATAACACAACGATGCTGCTGCATAGGAACAGACAGCAAACACATCCACAGCTTTGAGTTTTATTATTAACAGTATTGTTGAGGCACTACCAAATTCTTTGACTTGATGTAAAGTAGCTCCTAATGTCCACATTTCTTTTACTGGCTACCTTCTTTACTGAGCATATCACCAAATTAGGCTAATCACCGCACACACACACAAACAAACAAACAAACAAACAAACATTTAGGGTTGTAACTACAATAGCCTGTAATAGCCCACAGAATTCCTCATTTAAAAATAAATGCACTGTTCTTTACTGAACCGATACAAGGTGTGATATGTGAGCACACAGCTGCTGGAGAGTGAAATCCAGTTGACAGAGCTTTAATATCTCACAACTACAGCTTCTCACACTTTAACAAGAAACAGCAAGACCATTCCTGTTAGTGATGAGTCAGAGAGGCGGGACTGTTAATCGTTTCTATAACAAATACATTGACTAGCCACTGATGGGCTGATCTAATTATTTGACTAAACAGAACATAGGCCACCACTGCTCCTGTTGTCATGGTTTGGTGACCATTTAGCTCATGTTGCTATGCACTGTGGTTTGGTGAGTGTAAAGTATTTCCCTTTTCAGTCTGCAGAGTGCCTCTTTAATATTCCCACTAGAAGGCAAGTCTACTTGTTGACAGTGAGGGTTAAATTCTACTAAAATGTTCAAGACCTCCAATACAGAATTCCCTTTTAAATGATTGTGATCCAATTATTAAAACAAATAAATAAACAAACATGGACCAGCTTAAAAAACTCCATGCCTTTTTTTTCTTTCTCTATATCATTGCTTCCTGTCTGCAGGCATTTATAATCCATGCATGACCTTGAGCTCCAGAATTAAACAAAACAGTTCTCTCTCTCTCTCTCTCTCGCTCTCTCTCTCTCTCTCTCTGTTATACTTCCTGGTGCATTATAATTATCTTGCACTTTAGTGTACACAGACATTACTTTACACCAATTACAGCCAAAACATTTATTTAGATGATAAATTGTCACTGTTGATCTGAGCCATATTTCTAAAATCAACCACTAAATCATTGCAATAGGATGATGAAAAAACTGTCGAATCTCTTTCTGTCAGATTGAATTTACTGGTCCAATCTCTAATATTTCTTTAGACCTTCTCATTTACATCACTGAAGGATTGGTCATCATGGTGACCACTCTTCTGGTTGCAATGACAGCATTTTACAAGCACAAGAAGAATGTTTATTTCATTGTTAAGCTAAAACGGAGTGAAATCTGCTGGGTTAGAAAAGAGCTGTTTTGAGTTGTCCAAGTTGAGTTGTCTGGAAAACACCTGATTAGATTCTACTTCGAGAGGTCAAACAAAATGCAGGCCCATTGTCTTATGTTTAAGCATAACGTCTTGTTAATTTGTGTTTGTTTAATTAATTTATTTGTGTGTTTACATAATCTCCTTACTTTGTGAAACATTTTGAAAGTTTTTTTTTTATAAATTGTGTTAATGTTGGAATTAATACAGTTTTAAGTTCTAAGTGGTCATTTTGATGCTGTTTGGTGTTGCTATAGTGCTGCTAGGCAGTAGCATTCTCATGTCCTTCAATTATGTGATATAGAAATATACTCCACGATCAATGAAACCACTGAATTAACCACATTAACCACCTTCCTTAGCAAAGCCTAAACAACTCACCCACCCTAATGGTTTCTCCACATTATCAGTAGAGCCTAATCCAGGGGTTATCCCGGGTAGGAGTCAACAACAACAACAACAACAACCCAGTACCTGTGTCCTATGTTGAATTAGGAAACCTGATGAATACATAGCAATTTATGAAAGTAAACAAATCTGATATTTTAGAACTTCTGGTTCTAGTTCAAGTTTTACATTTCATATACTGGATACTGAGATCAAATAACATGTGAGCATGTTTGGCTACTCAAAATCCAGTCATCATTACTGCATGCTGTGTCACCACAAGACATAATGAACCCAAGACTTAATGAATCTTTAATTGAAAGTCTGGATTGGACTTGTTACCTTGATATCTGGCTATTAGCTCAGACTTCTCGACTACCTTTGTTATTCAAACATGATTTTGGAATCACTGAACAGTTTTTACTAGTTTTGGTTTTGATCATGAGGTGTTAGATTTTAAAGAAATGTTTAGAGAAATTAGCTGAATAAATTGAATCTGGTGAGATTGTGTTCAGAGTTATGAATGCAGGCCCAGAACATTTTCTTACGTTCACTGAAAGTGTACATTTCTTTTGATGGGTATCTGTGTCCTGTTCAATGTAATATTTTATTTTGTGCATCATATTTTAATTCCTGTGAAACTAACATTGATAAAGTCTTTAATGAATTGTGTTTATCTGGTAATTAATCAAATCTAAGTTTCAAAAGCTTTATTATGAAAATATATACTATTATTGACAATGTGTAATACTTCTCAAAAAATAAATATATAATGAAAATGTTGATACACGTGTTTATTGATTTTGCAAATGTATGCAGTAGAAGAACATATATAAATATAAACATTTATAAAATTTTATTTATCAAAAAGTGCTGTTTTTAAAACTACTACTCAATTATTATTCATAAATACCATAACTGACTTAGCTCTGACCATCAAGCTGAGAAAATAACACATCTATTTTTTTTTTTACGATAAACACACTATAAGTCATACTGGAGAACATCTGCAGTGCAATGTAATATATTTATCAAAAAGTGCTGTTTTTAAACTTTTATAATTATTTAAAAATACCTTACCTGATCATATATGCAATGACGTTTTTAGGGTTAGATGACTTACAACATTTCTGAAACTTTGTGTGAAAACTAATACATTTTACAGCAACCACCCCATATCATATTTACACTGTGAAAACTAATTCATACTACACTACTGCTTTTCCAGTGTGTGCTGCACTCTAGATGGCAGTAGAGATGTACTGGTTCAGATCAATACACGAGTGACATCATTGTAATGGTGGGTTACTACCTACCTAATAGGACTGAGATCAGAGCTTTGTAATGGCCACTCCAAAACATTTTCTTTGTTATCCTTACGCCACTTTGTAACCTGTTTGGCAGTTTGCTTTGGGTCATTGTCCATTTGGAAGACCCATTTGAGCCCAATCTTTTACTTCCTGGCTGATGTCTTGAGATGTTGCTTCAGGATTTTCACATAATGTTCTTTCCTCATGATGCCATCTATTTTGTGAAGTGCACCAGTCCCTCCTGCAGCAAAACAACCCCTCAACATGATGCTGCCACCCATGTTTCACAGTTGGGATGGTGTTCTCAGGCTTCCAAGTTCCCCTCTTTTTCCTCCAAACATAACAATGGTCATTATGGCCAAACAGTTAAATTTTAGTTTTGTCAGACCACAGGACATCTCTCCAAAAATTTATCTGGCTTTTTTTTGTTATTTCTTTTGGAGTAATGGCTTCTTCCTGGCAGAGTGGCCTTTCAGCCCATGTGGATACAGTCCTCGTTTCAATGTGGATAATGACCCACTCTTACCAGCTTCAGCCAGCATCTTCACAAGGTCTTTTGCTTTTGTTCTTGGACTGATAGGCTTATTTCAGACCAGAGCACATTCATCTCTGGGACACAGAACCTGTCTCCTTCCTGAGTGGTATGAAGGCTGGGCATTCCCATCTTGTTTGTACTTCTGTATAATTGTTTGTACAGATGAACGAGGCACCTTCAGTCAGTGAGGAATTTATCACCCTTCATCCAGATCTAATACATAAACTATCATATACAAATATTTTATGATTCATAAACATAAATAACATTTTTTTATTTTAATCCAAATCATTGTTTATCATTAAAGAGAAATCACAGCAACCAGTAACTTTATCCAATTCATCAATGTCAAACAAAACTTCACAGAAAACAAAAGCTATCACATCTTCAACATCTAAAACCATCACCAATGCATCACTTAGAACAGAAACACCTACAGGTAAAACACACACTGCACAACTCCTGATACTCGGTAATTCAAGATCCAGGTATTCAGCTATGGCCATTTTATGCAGTTTACTACCAATAAAACCAACCACACCTCTATCCCTCCACCCATACAAGCTAAATTAATCACTTTAATTGAATTTCTCAATTTGAACCCATTAATTAAGCTTGTCCTCATTTATTTGCTTTACAAACTATTTGCAAACTAAAGATGGGAATGTTCAGATCTAAAAGAAAATATACATGAAGCACATGCTTTTGTTAACAATACATACCAGGAAAAACTGTAATCTGTAATCTGTAAATTATACATTCATTACAGGACAAGATCAACCAGTAAGGTCATCAACCTCACCACCAAGAACCTCAAGTCCACTTAGCACAGAAGTCACCTCCTCCTCAACGTCTAAAAGTACAGTAACCTCTTCATTTAACTGACACTGAAAATGTTTTTTACAGTATATGGAATGGTAAATTAATATAACTCTTAATAATAATGTGCTACAAAGAGTTATTTAAGTAAGGCTACGAGGAACCATTTTTGTGAAAATGTATATGAAGAACCATAAAATTACATTGGTTTCTTTAAACTTGTAAATGGTGCTCCATTCAGAAACAGTTCTTCACAGAATTAAAACTGGTTCTTCTACAGCATTACTCAAAGAATCCTTTGCATCACCTTCATTCAAATCTACCATGTGTTTCCTTTAGCTCCAGATGTTCCTCCACAGTCCTCAACACCTATCAGTTTACAGACCACAAAAGCAATCACACTCTCAACTTCTAAAACCACAGTGTCTTCCTCCTCTGCTGCAGGTGATTATAGAGAATACACACAAACACACACACACACACCCACACACACACACACACACACACCTCAATGAATCAAAAAGGTGTCACTCTCATTGTCAGATACAATTCTGTATGTTCAGGGGTAGCACATCCAGCTTCCTCTGTGATCACCATCCTGGCTGTGATTCTGATGCTGGTTCTAATTGGACTCTTATTCTTCACAGTCACTCTCATAAAGAGAAGGAACACTCAAGGTACCACCAAACCTATAAACATAACAGACACCCATGCATACTAGTTTACACACATGGCAGGGACAGTGGTGTTTCACTATATGCGTAGTGCTTAGAGCAATGGCTGCAGGTCAGAGGGCTGTGGGTTCAATACCCATGTCTGCTAAACTGCCACTGTTGGGCTCTTTAGCAAGGCTCTTATCCTCTTTGCTCCAGGGGTGCTGCAGCATGGTCAACCCTGAGCTCTAAGCTGTCTAGCTTGTCTAGTAGAGGAGATTTGCTGATAGAATTGGACTCTCTGAAGCAGATGAACATGAACCTACTGGCACAACGCCTAATGCCAGGTGTAGGCTACAGAGGTATAAAATCCCCTCAGCATTGAGCTGTAGAGATGGGGAATGATGGAGCTTCATTTAAATACTTTTGGGATGAGCTGGAGAGTTGCATTCAGCAAACAACGAATTAGGAGGTGTCCCAATACTTTTCACATAGTTCATATAGTGTATAATGACTGGCCCTAGTAGAGAAATACTACAATACTATATTAAAGTCCAAAAGTAGAAATACTGTTAGCATGTGTTTCCTCTGAGACACGTGATCATAGACTCACTGCTTATATGTCAATAACAAACAGTAGACTTTACTTGGGCCACCCTTGTCTACTGAATCTCCAAGATGTTTGCTCATGTTAGAAGCTTTAGCTGTTGGTGCAGAAAATAGTTCACTAGGCCTCAGTGGACAATGATGTACATATGCTGCCACCTGCTGGCTGTACATGAAAAGGATAGCTAGAGTAAGACTAGACTGGGAACATGTTCTCAAATGAATCTCACAACCTGCTTATGTTTGAAGTCACTGATATTAATTAATTAATGTGATGTATAAATATGATATTAATGATGAGTGTTTTAATGTTAGGAAATTGTTTTTGCTTAGATCCAGCATCAACCCAGGACCAATCCATCAGAGACTCTTTAAACAACTCCAAGGTGAGTCATGACCTGGAGTGGCTGACTTCACATGTATTGGAGCAGGCATGAGCTTGTCCACACTTTCCTATTGTCAGGAGCAAAGAAAGTGATAGTGGAGTCCTAGTGAGTGGGAGGGTCTATTGGTTCAACTAAATTGGAGAGAAAATTGGGTTTAAACAAAAACACTAGTAAAATGTTATATAATGAATACCAGTCTTGCTGAGACCACTTCAAACCTCTCTAACCGATTGATGATCCAAACAATGTGTTTATTGATTTTCTAAAACTTCTGTTCTCAGATTTCCCATACAGTCTGTGACTATGAGGAGATTAAAGACCCCAGATGTCTTCCTGCCTCAGAAACTGGAGTTTCCACTGTCTACTCTACTGTCCACCTGCCCACAGACCCCTTAAATACTACTCAAACTGTGTATGACAATGTTCAGCTGCCCACAAGCCCCTGTGATGTTTTAAATCCTGTTTATTCTACAGTGCCCCAGCATTCCTCAGTGAAATCTGCTGAAGATCCAGCTTACGCCACTGTCAATTTCTGCAAGAATGATGCTGTTACAACAGCAATAACCAAAAAGGAGGACTCATGTGACTATGCTACTGTCAAACATGTTAGCGGAAGTGGCTAGGTTAGCATACAGCCTTTTTATTCAGGTCCATTTCCACCAAAATCAGAGCCGACAGTGTTCAGTTTCACACACACAAGCTTTTATTTAGAAAAGTGTAAATGTGTGTTTTGATTTAGATGGGTAAATATTGTGGATGACTTTGGATGTGGTGAAAACTGTTCTGTCTAGACAAAAATCACTACTGTTGAGAACCATGTATCTCCATTTTTGCTGTTTCACTGTTTGACACAATAAGAATCTGGCTATTCTTTACATTTTTGTCAAACTTTCAGGAACAATTGACCAATAGAAACACTCCAAAATTACTTGGAATAAAGTATATTCACATTCACTTCCATTTAGAGTTAATAGGGATTTTTACTTCTCCAGTAAAGTGGATGTTTTGGAGAGGTGTTTTTTTTTAGTCACAGCAACAATGTGCTCTTCTTTGTTTGCTATGTTGTTATATAAGTGTAGGCATATTTTTGTGTTATATATTTTAAAGTAGCTGAAAATGAAAAAAAAAACGTATTCTTAATTGTATTCCTATGAACAATTAAATCATATAAGTGTTTTTAGTGTTTTTCAAACATTTCCCTAGTGAGTCAATGTGGACAAATAAGTTTAGAGCTGTTTTCACAATTGTATTCTTATATGGACATAACTGAGGGCATTTCTCTCTCATACTGTAGAACATCTTCTGGTTGTAACAATGTTTCCTATAGATGGCAGTAAATGTACCTCAGCTCAGACCAAAACACAACTGGGGACAAAATACTAACTATGGGTACCACTTTATAATAAGACTGTCTTTATAAAGGAGTTATGAACAATGTTTTAACAATGTTATTCACGTGGTCAAACACATTAGTGAGCAGGATCAAGGATCAAGATAGTTGTAAAAGTCAAAAGGGCTGCACTGTTGGAGAGAGCATGAGGGGTCCCTCATGTTTACTATACCAGAGTGTTTTAAAATAACAGCTATTAAGATAAAAAAAAGATCAAACAAATGAAATCAATGGATACCATCATTGCATCCAGGATGACTTTAGTAATTAAAATGTTCACTGTGAGCTAAATATCACATTTATGTTACATATGTTTCTGCTTATTTGTGTGTTTAAAGCATGTATGAATGCAGTATATTAAAAAAAGCTATTAGAAATGTATGTAGAGTGATTTTTAGAGTGTTTTAGAGTATACAGAGCTAGAAAGTTCTAAAAATACAGGTTGTGGTTTTCTTTCTAGAGTAGTGGAAATAGTGGTTCATTATGTTACATTATTACATTATTTTAAGTGTCTACATGATCAGACTGGGAATCTGATCATGGATACAAAGTTTATACCACACAGATCAAGCTCACAGTTACTGGTGAGTAGATCTTTCAGGATTCATTATTTGTGTGTAGAGAGAAAAGGTGTCATATTACTTATGTAGAGGAGGTAGATAGAGGTAGATATACCTAATAGAGGAGGTAGATTTGCATTTAGTGATGGAGGTGGGGCAGGTTTTGCTTATGGCCCCAGGAAAGCCAAGTTGTAGTGAAGCACAGGTTGTAGTGACCTATAATAAGACAAGATAAAGTAATAATGAAGGTATTTTTTAAAAAAGAGTGGATAAATGAGGTATGGGTGAGTGTAAATGAGGTGGCACGACTTCAAGGGCATAGGACTGGTGGGGACATAAAAGTTGTCCACAGGTAGCACAGGTAGAGACATTTTCATTTATGATAGATTTCTGACTGCAATTCAATGTCACCTACAACCTTTATTTATAGTTATGGTAGCCAACACACTCGTACAGTATCACTGCTTTCTGTTCTGCTGCAGGATAAAACAGCTAAACAAGTAAATATTTAAATGAGGTTGTTTTTTTTCACTCGTTTCTATAACAAATACACTGACTAGCCCCTGCTGGCTGTTATTTTTTAATTAAAGTTACTGCAAGGGACCTTTCAGTAGTCACAGGATATTGGTATGGACATGTCCCTACTTAATTATATGACCTTGCTCATTCATATCAGGTCAATCCAAGGACATAGCAAACTTAGCAAAGAATGATTCAACTAAACAGAACATAGGCCACCACTGCTCCTGTTGTCATGGTTTGGTGACCGTTTAGGCCGCGTTGCTATGCACTGTGGTTTGGTGAGTGTGAAGTATTTCCCTGTTCCATCTGCAGAGTGCCTCTTTAATAATCTCACTAGAGGGCAAGTCTACTTTTTGCAACTGAGTGTTAAATTCTTTACTAAAATGTTCAAAATCAAAAGGTCTTAGGTGATTGTGATTCAATTATTAAATAAATAACTAAACCAACATATAAAGTAAGAAAGAAATAAAAGACATTTTTTTACACTCATTGTTTGTGTGGTAATGTTTTGGCTGATCAGTGTGTATGTCAAGTGTAACTGAATTATATTTTTGACACAAGCATCTATACACAACAGACAGACTGTATTTAGAGAAATGTAATAATGTTTTATATTCTTATTAGCTGTTCTGGACAGGAACTTTTAGAAATTTCAGAGAATACCACACTGTATTCAAATATCTCTAGTGGATATAATGTAAAAACCTGTACATGTACAGAACCACACATACATTAAAACTAAACTAGAGTCATGAAAGAGAACTCTGTTCATGCAAATCTTTGGACTTTAGTTGGGTGAGAAATTGTCAGTGATAAATTGGACACTGAATCATTGTAATAGAAAGATGAAAAATACTGTAAAACCTCTTTCTGTCAGATTGAGATTAATGGTCTAGTCTCTACATTTTCTTTAGACCTTCTCATTTACATCACTGGAGGATTGGTCATCATGTTGATTGCTTATCTGGTTGCAATGGCAGCACTTTACAAGCACAAGAAAGTCAAAAGATCAAACTGTTTTAAATCTGAACACACACAGGCAAACAGCAAACATCATAGGTCTAATTATAATACAATTTATCTGGATGTTTTGCAGCCCCAAATGAGATGACCCCTCTAAACATAATGCCAACCAGCCCCAAAGAGGTGGGTGTCTTATGATCACTGTTACTTTATCTCCCTCTAGTGGACACTACTGGGCCTAAATGCTGTAATGTTCTCTTGCAGAACATTTCTAAATCCAGTGTCTAAATCCATGACTTTTCTTTATTGCTATTTCCTTCAATTATGTGATACTGATGCAACTGATGACTGCATCTACCAGGGGATCTATGAACAACAGCAGGGGCCTACTGATTTAACCTTGTACTGCACTACTGCACTACCTTAGCAAAGCC
Organism: Salminus brasiliensis; assembly: GCF_030463535.1. NCBI lineage: Eukaryota > Metazoa > Chordata > Actinopteri > Characiformes > Bryconidae > Salminus > Salminus brasiliensis. The sequence continues at coordinate 33,666,441 of NC_132892.1, forward strand.
CAAACAACTCACCCACTCTACTGGTTATTCCACATAGATTATCTATCAGTAAAGCCAAAACTACCAACCAGCAACTTTCACAGTGTTAACTACACCCTGCCTCAACCCACATCATATAAATCCATTTGTAAATTAGATGAGGCATGATTGGGAGGAGAAATGGTAAAACTGGGCAGGGGAGTGTTTGTTGTTCCATCCTGTGGTGGCTCAGTGGTTAGAGCACTGTTCATGACAGGGTTATGGAGTTAATACCCCGGTTTGCTAAGCTGTTACAGTTGGGTGTAAAAAGACTGAAATCAGGAATTGTTCTCAAAGAGAAGCCTAATTAGGTCTTCATTGCTACATGTGTGCCACCGCAAGTCATAATGAAATCTTGGCCTTATTACCTTGTTGTTACCCTGATAGTCTAACTATTAGTTCAGTTTTGTTGGCCATGTTTGTGGAAGTGGAATCTGGTGCATCAGAAGAGTACTGTCGAAGTGTGCATCTGGAAAAACACTGGAGTAGATTCTACTTTACTGTCATATTTCAGACAGGCCAAACAGAAAGTTGTTTATATTTTCATTTACTTTAAGGGGTCTTAAAATGCAGGCCTATTTTCTCATGTTTAATGTGCAAAGTGTACATTTCAATTAATCAATTTTCTTTTCTTTATTTTAACTTAATATTTTATTTTGTGCATCATAATTTACTTCATGTGTATGATAAACATATTAAAAACCTTTTATGAATTGCCTTTTTTAATATTTCTGAATGTATTAACCACATTACAGCTTTGTGCTAAGTAGAGACATGCTATTTGACCATGCCTCACAGATCATAAAAATGATATACAAAATGTGTTTATTTATTTATTTTGCAAATGTGTGCACTTGAGACAAGGGAATCAATAGGCATACCTTTAATTACACTTGAAAACATCTGCAGTCCATGGTTTAAAATAATATTTAAGTGCTGTTTTAAAGATATCATTCATAATTATTATTTATTATTACCGAGCTGTTTGCATTTTGCAGCACAAATATCAAGATTTGCTCAATATTCTGTAATTTTATTGATTTATCTATTTTCATGACATTTGTTAATGTGTGATACTCCGTCCAGCCACCAGAGGTCCCTGTCCACAGAATTCCCCAGCAACAACCTCAATCACTTACACCTGACCGTGATATCCTAATCAGTCTCTCACTCTCTTTGAGAAGCATTGCCAGTTTTCCTTGCTGCAATACTAATTGGTCTCAATTGTGTTGATTTGTTGTCTTGTTATTTAGATCCCTGCCTGCCTTGTGACCTTGGATGTTTGGACCGTGTTTTTGGGCTATTTTGCTTTGGATTTATTGTTGCTCCTTTTGGCCTCTGACCCCTTGTTGCCCTGCCTTTGACAACATTTACTTGGATTGTGATTTTGTGTAACTTTGCATGTGTTATTAAACCTGCTTATAGATTCTACAAACCTGCCTGGGTCTGCATTGTTACAACATTAATCCCATACGTTAAAGCAAAACATTATTAAGAAAGATCTCTATTTAAATGTGTAAGTTGGATCTAAATTGTGGAAACCACATTGAGAACAGTTTTTAGGTCCACAGGCTAGATCAAATCAAATCACTTTAGCTGTCACATCACATTGCACAGGTTTAAAGGCGAGTGGAAAACTTGGGTGCATCGCCCCTCACTGTAGTACAAAAAAAACAAAAAAAAAACAACAACATTAACTTGTACTATACATGTACACTCTATTTACAATATTACAATATTTGCAAAAGACCCTGGTTGGGTGTGAGTTCAGGTGTAATGTGGGTGGGGAAAAGCCTTTGTGGGTGCCGTGTGACTGTGCATAGGGTTCCAGTCATATGCGCAGGGTGCAGAGTGTGTTAGTATGAGGAGGAGGTGTGATTTAGTCCACAGTCTATAAGCTATTGTTCATTCAGCAGCCTAATTGCTTGAAGAAAAAAATCAGGTCGGCACCCCACTGACTGTTTACCACTGCTGGTCCCCCTTTTGGACCACCCAGATTAATGTCATGTGTACAAGATCTAAATAGTACTTTATCTCATTAAGATTTTAAAAGCAAATAAATGCTTTTTATTTCAGGAATTAAACTAAAACTAATCTAACAAACTGAGAGAAAATAATAATGACAAGGTTTGATATGAAATGATTCATTTGAAAATGCTGCTGAAACTGAACATTTGGTATTAAACCAGCTCATGAATATTAAATAAGAAAAGTAAGAAAAAAGGGAAATCAGTAAAGTGGTCTGTTGGTGGAAAATGAGGGACGAAAGGTGAAATTTTGTCACATACTCTGCTTTACCACCACGAGCTGTACAGAAAACACAGAGCAATATTTCAATGTACAGGCAGGTTTACCATAAGTCGGCCAACAGTGGTCAGTGGTTCAATATCAAGAACGACAGAAGAATAATAATTGTGTTTATGTGTGAAGGAAGCAGAAGATATATGTTCCCATATCAACATAGAGCTACATTAAAAAGACATACAAACACATACAAATACTACTTAATACTACAGGACAGTTTTCCTGTATGTGTGGCACTCTAGATGGCAGAAGAGATGAACTACTAAAAGAGGGAAGTCAAGCAGAGAACAGTAAAAGTATAGAAGCAGTCTATAGGAGCAGTGTGTAGTAAAATAGTAGTTCTGAAAAACAGTGATGGGTCAAAGGATGAGAAACAGAGTGAACACTTCATGATCATTTGATCAACTGTGTAGAGAAAGTATGTTAAAGGTTACAGCAACTGACTGATTACTGTTGCTGTAACTAGTTCACAACATGGTAAGCAAAGAGATCTCTCTCTGTACAAAAGGGAAATGGGCGTCATCTTCGTTCTGCTCGGCTGAACCACAAGCTGATGAACAGACTAAAACTCACCACAGACCCACAAGCAGAGAAAGAGAAATGGTCAACTAAACTTATAACAGTCTTTTGATGTTGATCAGGAGAAAATACACTAACATGACTGTGAAGATCCTCCTCTTCTTTACCTTCTATCTGATGTCAGGTAAGAAATTTCATATCTAAATAATTAGCTCAATCAGCATCAAATGAACATTTTACTTAGATGGACATTTGATCTCTTGTAGTAGGTGGAGGGGCCTCCAGGGAAGTGGCAGGATATCCAGGAGGAGGAGTTCTCATCAAGTGTAAATATGAGAGAAGCTACACAGCAAACCCAAAGTACTTCTGTAAGAGTTCATGGACAAACTGTGATGATCAGATCAAGACAGGAGTTAGTAATGAGTGGAAAAATACAGGAAGATTCTCACTGTTTGATAACACCAGCGCTGCAGAGTTCTGGGTGTTGATCAGAGAGCTCACTGTGGAGGACTCTGGAACGTACCAGTGTGCAGTTGATATTGAATGGAACAAAGACCTCTTCACACCAGTGGAACTGAAGATAAAGGAAGGTGAGTATCTCCCACCACTGCACATGTTCATCGTCACAAACTTCCAGCATCATTAACACTGACTATGCTGTTTGCAGATCTGATATATCTCTTATTTCCCTTTAGTTTTCCCAGACTTCAGATCTTATTAGCACTGTGTCTAGTTTTCATTACTAAAGTAAATGTTTATCTATTTTTAGAAACTCTGAATTCGAGCTTTCCTTTCATAAATGTGTCAGCCAGTAATGCACACCTATACACATGCTCCCTGCTTCTACCTTCTATTCTTCACAATGATCTGAACATACTCTTGATGAAGGGTCTGACCTCCAGAGAAGTGACATTATATGAAACGGGAGGATTCATAACCAAAAGCAGATGTGACTGTTCTTTTAGGAGTGTTCTGACTTCTGAATAAACTATGTGGGGTAGTGTAAGCTTCATCATCTGACTGTTTATGATTGACAGATCGAGACCATGAGAAGAGCATCACTGTGAATGGTCATGTAGGTGGAAGTGTGAACATCAGCTGCAAATACCCACAATCCTCCAGCAGTAAGCCCAAGTTTCTCTGCAGGAGAGTGGGCTCTGCGGACTGTAATTATAAAGCATCTGTTAAAGAGAGCAGAAGATGGATAAAGGAGGGGAAATTCTCTCTGTATGATGAGGGAGAAAATCAGACCTTCACTGTGTCCATCAACAACCTGACCAATGAGGATTCTGGTGAATACTGGTGTGGAGCTGAATCAGACTGGGAATCTGATCATGGATACAAGGTTTATATCACACAGATCAAGCTCACAGTTACTGGTGAGTAGAGCTTGGTTTGATGATGGTTTATGCTTTCACACAGTTTCTATTGATTATGTTTGTAATCTGGAGGAATCATGTTGACTGCACTGTAAGTGAGATTACGTCTGTCAATTACAAGAAAACTATAACGTCAGTGTACCACTATAGGGTAACTGGTAACATATTACTGGATATGGATGCATTCAGCTCTGTGGCCTCTAGTTTTTCCAATGGGCAGTTTTTTGTCTATAAATGGTTTACATGAGGGAGTGAATTAACACTCGATTACAGATTCAACTTTCTGGGGAGGATTTCTCTGAAATTTTCCCTGAAACTGTTTTGCTAGGTGGTTCCTATGATGTTGCTACATTATATTCCAAGTTGGTGCTATAGTGTTCCTGGGTAGTTGCTACAGTATTCCAAGTTGTTGCTGTTGTTGCTTAGTGGTTTCTAGGCTGTCGCTAGGTGGTTTTTATGCAGTTGCTATGGTATTCCAAGTCAATGCTATTGTGTTGCATTGCTGTGCAATGTAAAATGGCATTAATATAAAACTGGGTTCAACATTAAGTCAACATCTTTTGGTAAAAAACTAATCCACCTCTGAGAGATAATTTTGCTGGTGATTGATTTTGTGTTGTATAGTGGTTCTTGTGGTATCCCAGGTGGTTGCAATGATGTTGCTAAGTGGTTGCTAGGGTGTTTCTAAATGGTTGCTAGGTAGTTGCTGTAATGTTCCTAGGTAGTTCATGTGGTGTACCAGGTCATTGCTATGGTGTTGCTAGGTGGTTGCTATGCTATTTTAGGTTGTTATCGTGATGCTGCTTTGTGGTTGCTAGAATGTGCTATGTAGTTGCTATGTGCCACCATATTAAACTGGACACCCTGCAAGCTAGTATCACCCCCTGCAGGAGAAACATCACAGTGCAGGGAGTTTCAAACATGCTACATGTCTACATGCTTTCTATAAATGGTTCACAAAAAAAAGGGGGGGGGGCAATAGAGCAGCAGGGCCCTCGAGAATACAGCTATTATAGCTGATGGAAAACCGTTAATTATATTTAGATTTTTTTATATTTTAACATTTATCTGCATTTCCATTCATGTGCTCCAAACCCAGCTGCTGTCCCCCACTCCACATTCTCTCCTTCATCAGTGCAGACACAATCCACACACCTACCTAATTTTTCAACTAAAGGTATGTGCTGTCTGTTAATCTCTGTCCTTACATGTGTGTCCGTCACAACATCCATCAGAAAATCCATACACTCTTCTCACTACTCATTCAGTCATCTTCTTAATTTGTATCATTGCTGTTCACAGAGTTTTAGCTTAGAATATATGCATCTTACAACCATCTCTAAGTATACGGGTTCATCCACACTTCTTCCCAAACAGCTCCCAGATCAGTGCATCCTGAACCCACACATCAACTAAATAGTAAGTCCTTCACTTTTTGAAAGCACATAATCACATATTTGTTGGTGCTAGAGTTCACAGGGGAACTACGTTAGCTTACATCCATGGGGAATTCATAAATGGCTGGCTTCTTCCTATCCACTATAACAAATATACATTTTTTAACCATTAATTATATATTTGCTATATTAAGGCATTTGTGTTCGAGCCATATGGCACACAGCATCCTAAAGGGGTTAGGATTCATTATTTATGTGTAGAGAGAAAAAGTGTCATATAACTTTAATAGAGGAGGTAGAACTGCATTTAGTGTGGGAGGTGGGTGGGTTTTGCTTATGGCCCCAGGAAAGCTAGGTTGGAGTGAAACACAGGTTGTAGTGAACTATAATAAGACAAGATATAATGATGTATTAATGATGGTATTTTCAAAAAAGACATACAGAGTGCATGAATGAGGTATGCATGAGTGGTATGTGTTTATGTGGTAGTACAACCTCATTTACAAGGGCATAGGTGGGGGCAATGTTGCAATGTTATAAATGTGGTTTATAGGAAGCTGAGACATTTTCATTTATAATAGATTTCAGACTGCAATTTGATGTCACCTTTAGCCTTTATTTATAAATGTGGTAGCCAACACCCTCACAAAGTTGTTTTCTGTCAGTATGTTCCAGAGACATCAATTACACAATTGTGATTATATTAGCAAACGGCATCAGTTTTCATCACTGCTTTCTGTTCTACTGCATGATAGAACATCTAAGCAAGTAAACAAGTAAACAAGGTTGTTTTGGTCACCTGATAAAATAACACACCAATGCTGCTGCATAGGAACAGACAGCAAACACATCCACAGCTTTGAGTTTTATTATTAACAGTATTGTTTTCTTTAGACCTTCTCATTTACATCACTAGAGGATTGGTCATCATGTTTATTGCTTATCTGGTTGCAAAAGCAGCACTTTACAAGCACAAGAAAGTCAAATGATCAAACTGTATCAAATCTGAACACACACACACAGGCAAACAGCAAACAGCACATGTCTAATTATAATACAATTTATCTGGATGTTTTGCAGCCCCAGTTGAGATGACCCCTCTAAACATAATGCCAACCAGCCCTAAAGAGGTGGGTGTCTTATGATCACTGCTACTTTATCTCCCTCTAGTGGACACTACTGGGCCTAAATGCTGTAATGTTCTCTTGTAGAACATTTCTAAATCCAGTGTCTAAATCCCTGACTTTTCATTATTGCTATTTCCTTCAATTATGTGATACTGATGCAAGTTCCTCCTTAGGATGACAGCATCTACCAGGGGATCGATGAAAAACAGCAGGGGCCTACTGATTTAACCTTGTACTGCACTACTACCCTACCTTAGCAAAGCCCTAACAACTCATCCACTCTACTGGTTATTCCACATAGATTATCTATTAGTAAAGCCAAAACTACCAACCAGCAACTTTTACAGTGTTAACTACACCCTGCTTCAACCCACATCATATAAATCCATTTGTAAGTTGTGATGAGGCATGATTGGGAGAAGAAATGGTGAAACTGGGCAGGGGAGTGTTTGTTGTTCCAGAAATGAAATCAAGAAACCCTGATCTACTAATTGATGATCCTGTGGTGGCTCAGTGGTTAGAGCACTGTTCAGGACAGGGTTATGGAGTTAATACCCAGGTTTGCTAAGCTGTCACAGTTGGGTGTAAAAAGACTGAAATTAGGAATTGTTCTCAAAGAGAAGCCTAATTAGGTCTTCATTGCTACATGTGTGCCACTGCAAGTCATAATGAAATCTTGGCCTTATTACCTTGTTGTTACCCTGATTGTCTGACTATTAGTTCAGTTTTGTTGGCCATGTTTGTGGGAGTGGGATCTGGTGCATCAGAAGAGTACTGTCCAAGTGTGCATCTGAAAATCACTGGAGTATATTCTACTTTACTGTCATATTTCAGACAGGCCAAACAGAAATCAATTTTCTTTTCTTTATTTTAACTTAATATTTTATTTTGTGCATCATAATTTACTTCATGTGTATGATAAACATATTAAAAACCTTTTATGAATTGCCTTTTTTAATATTTCTGAATATATTAACCACATTACAGCTTTGTGTTAAGTAAAGACATGCTATTTGACCATGCATCACAGACAATAAAAATGATTTTTTTAGTTATTTTTTTTATTTATGATTATTTATTTATTTTGCAAATGTGTGCACTTGAGACAAGGGAATCAATAGGCATACCTTTAATTACACTTGAAAACATCTGCAGTCCATGGTTTAACATAATATATAAAAAAGTGCTGTTTTAAAGATATCATAAATATTATAATTACTAGAGCTGTTTGCATTTTGCAGCACAAATATCAAGATTTGCTGAATATTCTGTAATTTTATTGATTTATCTATTTTCATGACATTTGTTAATGTGTGATACTCCGTCCAGCCACCAGAGGTCCTGTCCACAGAATTCCCCAGCAACGGCATCAATCACTTACACCTGACCGTAATATCCTAATCAGTCTCTCACTCTCTTTGAGAAGCATTGCCAGTTTTCCTTGCTGCAATACTAATTGGTCTCAATTGTGTTGATTTGTTGTCTTGTTATTTAGATCCCTGCCTGCCTTGTGACCTTGGATGTTTGGACCGTGTTTTTGGGCTATTTTGCTTTGGATTTATTGTTGCTCCTTTTGGCCTCTGACCCCTTTTTGCCCTGCCTTTGACAACATTTACTTGGATTGTGATTTTGTGTAACTTTGCATGTGTTATTAAACCTGCTTATAGATTCTACAAACCTGCCTGGGTCTGCATTGTTACAACATTAATCCCATACATTAAAGCAAAACATAATTAAGAAAGATATCTATTTAAATGTGTAAGTTGGATCTAAATTGTGGAAACCACATTGAGAACAGTTTTTAGGTCCACAGGCTAGATCAAATCAAATCACTTTAGCTGTCACATCACATTGCACAGGTTTAAAGGCGAGTGGAAAACTTGGGTGCATCGCCACTTACTGTAGTACAATAATAAAAAAATAAAAAAAACATTTACACATTAACTTGTACTATACATGTACACTATTTACAATATTACAATATTTACAAAAGACCCTGGTTGGGTGTGAGTTCAGGTGTAATGTGGGTGGGGAAAAGCCTTTGTGGGTGCAGTGTGACTGTGCATAGGGTTTCCAGTCATATGTGCAGGGTGCAGAGTGTGTTAGTATGAGGAGGAGGTGTGATTAAGTCCACAGTCTATAAGCTATTGTTCATTCAGCAGCCTAATTGCTTGAGGAAAAATCAGGTCGGCACCCCACTGACTGTTTACCACTGCTGGTCCCCCTTTGGACCACCCAGATTAATGTGTGATGTGTGTACAAGATCTAAATAGTACTTGATCTTATTAAGATTTTAAATGCAAATAAATGCTTTTTATTTCAGGAATTAAACTAAAACTAATCTAACAAACTGAGAAAAAAATAGTAATGACAAGGTCTGATATGAAATGATTCATTTGAAAATGCTGCTGAAACTGAACATTCGGTATTAAACCAGTTCATGAACAATAAATAAGAAAAGTAAGAAAAAAGGGAAATCAGTAAAGTGGTCTGTTGGTGGAAAATGAGGGATGAAAGGTGAAATTTTGTCATATACTCTGCTTTACCACCACGAGCTGTACAGAAAACACAGAGCAATATTTCAATGTACAGGCAGGTTTGCCATAAGTGGGCCAACTGTGGTTCAATATCAAGAACAGAAGAATAATAATTGTGTTTATGTGTGAAGGAAGCAGAAGATATATGTTCCCATGTCAACATTAGAGCTACATTAAAAAGACCAGATATAAAAAATACTACTTAATACTACAGGACTGTTTTCCTGTATGTGTGGCACTCTAGATGGCAGTAGAGATGAACTACTAAAAGAGGGAAGTTAAGCAGAGAACAGTACATGCAGTATACAGTACAGTGCAGTATACAGTACAGTATACAGTAAAAGTCTAGGAGCAGTGTGTAGTAAAATAGTAGTTCTGAAAAACAGTGATGGGTCAAAGGATGAGAAACAGAGTGAAGACTTCATGATCATTTGATTAACTGTGTAGAGAAAGTATGTTAAAGGTTACAGCAACTGACTGATTACTGTTGCTGTAACTAGTTCACAACATGGTAAGCAAAGAAATCTCTCTTTGTGCAAAAGGGAAATGGGCGTCCTCATGATTCTGCTTAGCTGAACCACAAGCTGATGAACAGACTAAAACTCACCACAGACCCACAAGCAGAGAAACTTCTAACAGTCTTTTGATGTTGATCTGGAGAAAATATACTTCTAACTAACATGACTGTGAAGATCCTCCTCTTTATCCCCTTCTATCTGATGTCAGGTAAGAAACTTCATATCTAAATAATTAGCTCAATCAGCATCAAATTAACATTTTACTTTTTATTTTACTAAAAGAGATATTTGGTCTCTTTTAGTAAGTGGAGGGGCCTCCAGGGAAGTGACAGGATATCCAGGAGGAGGAGTTCTCATCAAGTGTAAATATGAGAGAAGATACACATCAAATAAAAAGTACTTCTGTAAGAGTTCATGGACAAACTGTGCTGATCAGATCAAGACAGGAGTTAGTAATGAGAGGAAAAATACAGGAAGATTCTCACTGTTTGATAACACCAGAGCTGCAGAGTTCTGGGTGTTGATCAGAGATCTCACTGTGGAGGACTCTGGAACGTACTGGTGTGCAGTTGATATTGAATGGAACAAAGACCTCTACACACCAGTGGAACTGAAGATAAAGGAAGGTGAGTATCTCCCACCACTGCACATGTTCATTGTCCCAAACTTCCAGCATCATTAACACTGACTATGCTGTTTGCAGATCTGATATATCTCTTATTTCCCTTTAGTTTCCCCAGACTTCAGATCTTATTAGCACTGTGTCTAGTTTTCATTACTAAAGTAAATGTTTATCTATTTTTAGAAACTCTGAACATCAGCTTCCCTTTCATAAATGTGTCAGCCACTAATGCACACCTATACACATGCTCCCTGCTTCTACCTTCTATTCTTCACAATGAGCTGAACATACTCTTGATGAAGGGTCTGACCTCCAGAGAAGTGACATTATATGAAACGGGAGGATTCATAACCAAAAGCAGATGTGACTGTTCTTTTAGGAGTGTTCTGACTTCTGAATAAACTATGTGGGGTAGTGTAAGCTTCATCATCTGACTGTTTATGATTGACAGATCTAGACCAAAAGAAGAGCATCACTGTGAATGGTCATGTAGGAGGAAGTGTGAACATCAGCTGCAAATACCCACAATCCTCCAGCAGTAAGCCCAAGTTTCTCTGCAGGAGAGTGGGCTCTGCTGACTGTAATTATAAAGCATCTGTTAAAGAGAACAGAAGATGGATAAAGGAGGGGAAATTCTCTCTGTATGATGACCGAGCACAGCAGACCTTCACTGTGTCCATCGACAACCTGACCAATGAGGATTCTGGTGAATACTGGTGTGGAGCTGAATCAGACAGGAAATCTGATCATGGATACAAGGTTTATATCACACAGATCAAGCTCACAGTTACTGGTGAGTAGAGCTTGGTTTGATGATGGTTTATGCTTTCACACAGTTTCTATTGATTATGTTTATAATCTAGAGGAATCATGTTGACTGCACTGTAAGTGATATTACGTCTGTCAATTACAAGAAAACTATAACGTCAGTGTACCACTATAGGGTAACTGGTAACATATTACTGGATATGGATGCATTCAGCTCTGTGGCCTCTAGTTTTTCCAACGGGCAGTTTTTTTGTCTATAAATGGTTTACATGAGGGAGTGAATTAACACTCGATTACTGATTCATCTTTCTGGGGAGAATTTCTCTGAAATTTTCCCTGAAACTGTTTTGCTAGGTGGTTCCTATGATGTTGCTACATTATATTCCAAGTTGGTGCTATAGTGTTCCTGGGTAGTTGCTACAGTATTCCAAGTTGTTGCTGTTGTTGCTTAGTGGTTTCTAGGCTGTCGCTAGGTGGTTTCTATGCAGTTGCTATGGTATTCCAAGTCAATGCTATTGTGTTGCATTGCTGTGCAATGTAAAATGGCATTAATATAAAACTGGGTTCAACATTAAGTCAACATCTTTTGGTAATAAACTAATCCACCTCTGAGAGATAATTTTGCTGGTGGTTGATTTTGTGTTGTATAGTGGTTCTTGTGGTATCCCAGGTGGTTGCAATGATGTTGCTAAGTGGTTGCTAGGGTGTTTCTAAATGGTTGCTAGGTAGTTGCTGTAATGTTCCTAGGTAGGTCATGTGGTGTACCAGGTCATTGCTATGGTGTTGCTAGGTGGTTGCTATGCTATTTTAGGTTGTTATCGTGATGCTGCTTTGTGGTTGCTAGAATGTGCTATGTAGTTGCTATGTGCCACCATATTAAACTGGACACCCTGCAAGCTAGTATCACCTCCTGCAGGAGAAACATCACAGTGCAGGGAATTTTAAACATGCTACATGTCTACATGCTTTCTATAAATGGTTCACAAAAAAGGGGGGGGGGGGCAATAGAGCAGCAGGGCCCTCGAGAATACAGCTATTATAGCTGATGTTAAACCGTTAATTATATTTAGATTTTTTTATATTTTAACATTTATCTGCATTTCCATTCATGTGCTCCAAACCCAGCTGCTGTCTCCCACTCCACATTCTCTCCTTCATCAGTGCAGACACAATCCACACACCTACCTAATTTTTCAACTAAAGGTATGTGCTGTCTGTTAATCTCTGTCCTTACATGTGTGTCCGTCACAACATCCATCAGAAAATCCATACACTCTTCTCACTACTCATTCAGTCATCTTCTTAATTTGTATCATTGCTGTTCACAGAGTTTTAGCTTATATATATGCATCTTACAACCATCTCCAAGTATACAGGTTCATCCACACTTCTTCCCAAACAGCTCCCAGATCAGTGCATCCTGAACCCACACATCAACTAACTAGTAAGTCCTTCACTTTTTGAAAGCACATTAACACATATTTGTTGGTGCTAGAGTTCACAGGGGAACTATACTAGCTTACATCCATGGGGAATTCATAAATGTCTGGCTTCTTCCTATCCACTATAACAAATACACATTTTTTAACCATTAAATATATAATTGCTATATTAAGGCATTAGTGTTCGAGCCATATGGTACACAGCATCCCACAGGGGATAGGATTCATTATTTGTGTAGAGAGAAAAAGTGTCATTACTTTAATAGAGGAGGTAGATCTGCATTTAGTGAGGGAGGTGGGTGGGTTTTGCTTAGGGCCCCAGGAAAGCTAGGTTGTAGTGAAGCACAGGTTGTGGTGAACTATAATAAGACAATACAATGATGTATTAATGATGGTATTTTCAAAAAAGACATACAGAGTGCATGAATGAGGTATGCATGAGTGTACATGTGGTAGTACAACCTCATTTACAAGGGCATAGGTGGAGGCAATGTTGCAATGTTATAAACGTGGTATGTCACAGGAAGACAGAGACATTTTCATTTATAATAGATTTCAGACTGCAATTTGATGTCACCTTTAGCCTTTATTAATAAATGTGGTAGCCAACACCCTCACAAAGTTGTTTTCTGTCAGTATGTTCCAGAGACAACAATTACACAATTGTGATTATATTAGCAAACGGCATCAGTTTTCATCACTGCTTTCTGTTCTACTGCATGATAGAACATCTAAGCAAGTAAACAAGTAAACAAGGTTGTTTTGGTCACCTGATAAAATAACACACATGATGCTGCTGCATAGGAACAGACAGCAAACACATCCACAGCTTTGAGTTTTATTATTAACAGTATTGTTGAGGCACTACCAAATTCTTTGACTTGATGTAAAGTAGCTCCTAATGTCCACGTTTCTTTTACTGGCTACCTTCTTTACTGAGCATATCACCAAATTAGGCTAATGACCACACACACACACACACAAACAAACATTTAGGGTTGTAACTACAATAACCTGTAATAGCCCACAGAATTCCTCATTTAAAAATAAATGCACTGTTCTTTACTGAACCGATACAAGGTGTGATATGTGAGCACACAGCTGCTGGAGAGTGAAATCCAGTTGACAGAGCTTTAATATCTCACAACTACAGCTTCTCACACTTTAACAAGAAACAGCAAGACCATTCCTGTTAGTGATGAGTCAGAGAGGCGGGACTGTTAATCGTTTCTATAACAAATACATTGACTAGCCACTGATGGGCTGATCTAATTATTTGACTAAACAGAACATAGGCCACCACTGCTCTGCTGTTGTCATGGTTTGGTGACCATTTAGCTCATGTTGCTATGCACTGTGGTTTGGTGAGTGTAAAGTATTTCCCTTTTCAGTCTGCAGAGTGCCTCTTTAATATTCCCACTAGAAGGCAAGTCTACTTGTTGACAGTGAGGGTTAAATTCTACTAAAATGTTCAAGACCTCCAATACAGAATTCCCTTTTAAATGATTGTGATCCAATTATTAAAACAAATAAATAAACAAACATGGACCAGCTTAAAAAACTCCATGCCTTTTTTTTCTTTCTCTATATCATTGCTTCCTGTCTGCAGGCATTTATAATCCTTGCATGACCTTGAGCTCCAGAATTAAACAAAACAGTTTCTCTCTCTCTCGCTCTCTCTCTCTCTCGCTCTGTTATACTTCCTGGTGCATTATAATTATCTTGCACTTTAGTGTACACCGACATTACTTTACACCAATTACAGCCAAAACATTTATTTAGATGATAAATTGTCACTGTTGATCTGAGCCATATTTCTAAAATCAACCACTAAATCATTGCAATAGGATGATGAAAAAACTGTCGAATCTCTTTCTGTCAGATTGAATTTACTGGTCCAATCTCTAATATTTCTTTAGACCTTCTCATTTACATCACTGAAGGATTGGTCATCATGGTGATCACTCTTCTGGTTGCAATGACAGCATTTTACAAGCACAAGAAGAATGCCAAAAAGTCAAAAGGTAACAAATCAGAACACACAAAAACACAAACAGCATATGCCTAATAATAATACAATTTATCTGGATGTTTTGCAGCCCCAGTTGAGATGACCCCTCTAAACATAATGCCAACCAACCCTAGAGGGGTAGGGGTCTTATGATTAGTGCTACTTTATCTCCCTCTAGTGGACAGTACTGGGGACTAAATGTTGTAATGTATCTTTTCTCTTGCAGAACATTTCTAAATCCACTGAAATCCCATCTGCAGTAAGTAGATATGATTTAGGAATGGATACAGTACAGATGGTAGTTTTACATATAGTTTTATTATATTGCCATTTTCTTCAATTATATCATACTGATTCAAGTTCTTCTTTAGGATGACTGCATCTACCAGGAGATCGATGAACAGCAGGGGCCTGCTATGGAGTCCACAGTCAACACAATCTACTCTACAGCTGAGGGACCCACTGATCCATCAGTCTATTCCACTATTGATGAATCTATCTGACAACCGTATACTACTCAGCCCACCTTAGCAAAGCAGAACAACTCACCCATTCTACTGGTTACTCCACATAGATCATCTATCAGTAAACCCAAAACTTCCAACCAGTATCTTTCACAGTTTCAATTACACCCTCATCAAGAACCTCTGATGTACTTATTGGCCATTCTGGGGTGGCTCAGTGATCAGAGCACTGGACTGTTGATGACAAGGTTATGGAGTAAATGCCCAGGTTTGCTAAACCGTTACTGTTGGCCCTTAACCCTCTTTGTTCCCTGGATGTTAAAGCGAAGGCTGTCCACTGCTCTGGGTACATGTGCTCACGGTATCACTGTGTGCATGTTTGTGTTCACTGCATGGAATGTGGTTGTCATTGTGGCTTACCTTCATCTATGAAACCTGAAAAAGAAAACATGAAAATGTAGCAAACTCTTTCTGAATATTTCCTGTTGTTTGCAAACTGGTTTGCACTGCTGTCTCAGACATATTGGCTGGTAGAATAAAAATGTAGGCAAAAAGGCTGGACTCAGGAATTGTTGAACTTCTCAAAGAGAAGCCTAATTAAGTTTTCATTTCTACCCTGTGTGCAATCTCAAAGCAAGTGAAATCCTGCCTTTGTTACCTTGTTGTTACTTTGATATCTAGCTATGAGTTCAGTATTGTTGACCATTTGTGTTGCACATACATTATTGTAGAAGCACTGTACAGTTTATTTCATTGTTAAGCTAAAATGGAGTGAAATCTGGTGGGTTAGAAAAGAGCTGTTTTGAGTTGTCCAAGTTGAGTTGTCTGGAAAACACCTGATTAGATTCTACTTCGAGAGGTCAAACAAAATGCAGGCCCATTGTCTTATGTTTAAGCATAACGTCTTGTTAATTTGTGTTTGTTTAATTAATTTATTTGTGTGTTTACATAATCTCCTTACTTTGTGAAACATTTTGAAAGTTTTTTTTTTATAAATTGTGTTAATGCTGGAATTAATACAGTTTTAAGTTCTAAGTGGTCATTTTGATGCTGTTTGGTGTTGCTATAGTGCTGCTAGGCAGTAGCATTCTCATGTCCTTCAATTATGTGATATAGAAATATACTCCACTATCAATGAAACCACTGAATTAACCACATATTGCACCACCTTCCTTAGCAAAGCCTAAACAACTCACCCACCCTAATGGTTTCTCCACATTATCAGTAGAGCCTAATCCAGGGGTTATCCCAGGTAGGAGTCAACAACAACAACAACAACAACAACAACCCAGTACCTGTGTCCTATGTTGAATTAGGAAACCTGATGAATACATAGCAATTTATGAAAGTAAACAAATCTGATATTTTAGAACTTCTGGTTCTAGTTCAAGTTTTACATTTCATATACTGGATACTGAGATCAAATAACATGTGAGCATGTTTGGCTACTCAAAATCCAGTCATCATTACTGCATGCTGTGTCACCACAAGACATAATGAACCCAAGACTTAATGAATCTTTAATTGAAAGTCTGGATTGGACTTGTTACCTTGATATCTGGCTATTAGCTCAGACTTCTCGACTACCTTTGTTATTCAAACATGATTTTGTTATCACTGAACAGTTTTTACTAGTTTTGGTTTTGATCATGAGGTGTTAGATTTTAAAGAAGTTCCCCTCTTTTTCCTCCAAACATAACAATGGTCATTATGGCCAAACAGTTAAATTTTAGTTTTGTCAGACCACAGGACATCCCTCCAAAAAGTTATCTGGCTTTTTTTTGTTATTTCTTTTGGAGTAATGGCTTCTTCCTGGCAGAGTGGCCTTTCATCCCATGTGGATACAGTCCTCGTTTCAATGTGGATAATGACCCACTCTTACCAGCTTCAGCCAGCATCTTCACAAGGTCTTTTGCTTTTGTTCTTGGACTGATAGGCTTATTTCAGACCAAAGCACATTCATCTCTGGGACACAGAACCTGTCTCCTTCCTGAGTGGTATGAAGGCTGGACATTCCCATCTTGTTTGTACTTCTGTATAATTGTTTGTACAGATGAACGAGGCACCTTCAGTCAGTGAGGAATTTATCACCCTTCATCCAGATCTAATACATAAACTATCATACACAAATATTGTATGATTCATAAACATAAATAACATTTTTTTTATTTTAATCCAAATCATTGTTTATCATTAAAGAGAAATCACAGCAACCAGTAACTTTATCCAATTCATCAACGTCAAACAAAACTTCACAGAAAACAAAAGCTATCACATCTTCAACATCTAAAACCATCACGAATGCATCACTTAGAACAGAAACACCTACAGGTAAAACACACACTGCACAACTCCTGATACTCGGTAATTCAAGATCCAGGCATTCAGCTATGGCCATTTTATGCAGTTTACTACCAATAAAACCAACCACACCTCTATCCCTCCATCCATACAAGCTAAATTAATCCCTGACAGAGGCAACTGCACTTTAATTGCATTTCTCAGCAATTTGAACCCAGTAATTAAGCTTGTCCTCATTTATTTGCTTTACAAACTATTTGCCTCCACAAAACATCAAACTAAAGATGGGAATGTTCAGATCTAAGAGAAAATATACATGAAGCACATGCTTTTGTTAACAATACATACCAGGAATAACTGTAATCTGTAATCTGTAAATTATACATTCATTACAGGACAAGATCAACCAGTAAGGTCATCAATCTCACCACAAAGAACCTCAAATCCACTTAGCACAGAAGTCACCTCCTCCTCAACGTCTAAAAGTACAGTAACCTCTTCATTTAACTGACACTGAAAATGTTTTTTATAGTATATAGAATGGTAAATTAATATAACTCTTAATGTGCTACAAAGAGTTATTTGAGTAAGGCTACGAGGAACCATTTTTGTGAAAATGTATATGAAGAACTATAAAATTACATTGGTTTCTTTAAACTTGTAAATGGTGCTCCATTCAGAAACAGTTCTTCACAGAACTAAAACTGGTTCTTCTACAGCATTACTCAAAGAATCCTTTGCATTACCTTCATTCAAATATACCATGTGTTTCCTTTAGCTCCAGATGTTCTTCCACAGTCCTCAACACCTATCAGTTTACCAACCACAAAACCAATAACACTCTCAACTTCTAAAACCACATTGTCTTCCTCCTCTGCTGCAGGTGATTATAGAAAACACACACACACACACACACACACACACACACACACACACACACACACACACACACACCTCAATGAATCAAAAAGGTGTCACTCTCATTGTCAGATACAATTCTGTATGTTCAGGGGTAGCACATCCAGCTTCCTCTGTGATCACCATCCTGGCTGTGATTCTGATGCTGGTTCTGATTGGACTCTTATTCTTCACAGTCACTCTCAGAAAGAGAAGGAACACTCAAGGTACCACCAAACCTATAAACATAACAGACACACCCATGCATACTAGTTTACACACATGGCAGGGACAGTGGTGTTTCACTATATGCGTAGTGCTTAGAGCAATGGCTGCAGGTCAGAGGGCTGTGGGTTCAATACCCATGTCTGCTAAACTGCCACTGTTGGGCTCTTTAGCAAGGCTCTTATCCTCTTTGCTCCAGGGGTGCTGCAGCATGGTCACCCCTGAGCTCTAAGCTGTCTAGCTTGTCTAGTAGAGGAGATTTGCTGATAGAATTGGACTCTCTGAAGCAGATAAACATGAACCTACTGGCACAACGCCTAATGCCAGGTGTGGGCTACAGAGGTATAAAATCCCCTCAGCATTGAGCTGTAGAGATGGGGAATGATGGAGCTTCATTTAAATACTTTTGGGATGAGCTGGAGAGTTGCATTCAGCAAACAACTAATTAGGAGGTGTCCCAATACTTTTCACATAGTTCATATAGTGTATAATGACTGGTCCTAGTAGAGAAATACTACAATACTACAGTAAAGTACAAAAGTAGAAATACTGTTAGCATGTGTTTCCTCTGAGACACGTGATCATAGACTCACTGCTTATATGGCTATGTCACTAACAAACAGTAGACTTTACTTGGGCCACCCTTGTCTGCTTAATCTTCAAGATGTTTGCTCATGTTAGAAGCTTTAGCTGTTGGTGCAGAAAATAGTTCACTAGGCCCCAGTGGACAATGATGTACATATGCTGCCACTTGCTGGCTGTACATGAAAAGGATAGCTAGAGTAAGACCAGACTGGGAACATGTTCTCAAATTAATCTCACAACCTGCTTATTTCTTTTTGAAATCACTGATGTCATTAATATCATATTTATACATCACATACATCAGTGTTTTAATGTTAGGAAATTGTTTTTGCTTAGATCCAGCATCAACCCAGGACCAGTCCATCAGAGACTCTTTAAACAACTCCAAGGTGAGTCATGACCTGGAGTGGCTGACTTCACATGTATTGGAGGAGGCATGAGCTTGTCCACACTTTCCTATTGTCAGGAGCAAAGAAAGTGATAGTGGAGTCCTAGTGAGTGGGAGGGTTTATTGGTTCAACTAAATTGGAGAGAAAATTGGGTTTAAACAAAAACACTAGTAAAATGTTATATAATGAATACCAGTCTTGCTGAGACCACTTCAAACCTCTCTAACCGATTGATGATCCAAACAATGTGTTTATTGATTTTCTAAAACTTCTGTTCTCAGATTTCCCATACAGTCTGTGACTATGAGGAGATTAAAGACCCCAGATGTCTTCCTGCCTCAGAAACTGGAGTTTCCACTGTCTACTCTACTGTCCACCTGCCCACAGACCCCTTAAATACTACTCAAACTGTGTATGACCATGTTCAGCTGCCCACAAGCCCCTGTAATGTTTCAAATCCTGTTTATTCTACACTGCCCCAGCATTCCTCTGTGAAATCTGCTGAAGATCCAGCTTACGCCACTGTCAATTTCTGCAAGAATGATGCTGTTACAACAGCAACAACCAACAAGGAGGACTCATGTGACTATGCTACTGTCAAACATGTTAGCGGAAGTGGCTAGGTTAGCATATAGCCTTTTTATTCAGGTCCATTTCCACCAAAATCAGAGCTGAGTGTTCAGTTTCACACACACAAGCTTTTATTCAGAAGAGTGTAAATGTGTGTTTTGATTTAGATGGGTAAATATTGTGGATGACTTTGGATGTGGTGAAAACTGTTCTGTCTGTCGACACAAATCACTGCTGTTGAGAACCATGTATCTCCATTTTTGCTGTTTTTCACTGATTAACACAATGGAAATCTGGCTATTTACATTTTGTCAAACTTTCAGGAACAATTGACCAATAGAAACACTCCAAAATTACTTGGAATAAAGTATATTCACATTAACTTCCATTTAGAGTTAATAGGAATTTTTACTTCTCCAGTAAAGTGGATGTTTTGGAGAGGTTTTTTTTTTTGTCACAGCAACAATGTGCTCTTCTTTGTTTGCTATGTTGTTATATAAGTGTAGGCATATTTTTGTGTTATATATTTTAACGTAGCTGAAAATGAAAAAAAAAAAGTATTCTTAATTGTATTCCTATGAACAATTAAATCATATAAGTGTTTATAGTGTTTTTCAAACATTTCCCTAGTGAGTCAATGTGGACAAATAAGTTTAGAGCTGTTTTCACAATTGTATTCTTATATGGACATAACTTAGGGCATTTCTCTCTCATACTGTAGAACATCTTCTTGTTGTAACAATGTTTCCTATAGATGGCAGTAAATGTACCTCACCTCAGACCAAAACACAACTGGGGACAAAATACTAACTATGGGTACCACTTTATAATAAGACTGTCTTTATAAAGGAGTTATGAACAATGTTTTAACAATGTTATTCACGTGGTCAAACACATTAGTGAGCAGGATCAAGGATCAAGATAGTTGTAAAAGTCAAAAGGGCTGCACTGTTGGAGAGAGGATGAGGGGTCCCTCATGTTTACTATACCAGAGTGTTTTAAAATAACAGCTATTAAGATAAAAAAAGATCAAACTAATGAAATCAATGGATACCATCATTGCATCCAGGATGACTTT